>NW_006399903.1:1906805-1912347 GCF_000299155.1 Elephantulus edwardii | reverse complement strand
CTTCCCCCCATGGTCACTACCATCTACACCATTGTCACTACTACCACCACCACTTCCTCTTCCCCTCCCCTCTACCACCATCACCAGCACCTCCAACTCCCTTCCCCCTCTACCATCACCACTACCTCCACCCTATCACCATCAACACCTCCACCATCATCTTCACCACACTGTCGCTACAATCACCACCTCGATCACCACTTCCACCATCACCACCATCCTCTTCACAACCACCACCATCTCCATTACCTTTACCACCACCATTACCACCATTCTCACCACCACTGTGACTACCACCACCACTATTACCATTACCATTGCCATCATCGCCATCACCACCACTAGTACCACGACCACTACCAGCATCATCACCATCATTGCATCCACCACCACAACCACAGCACCAGCACCACCACTACAGCCACCACCACCATCAAGAGTTTTCAGTAATATAGCTTAACCACCTTTTGCATACTGACAGACTTGATGGAGTTTGAATGCTGTCTTATTTGGGCCTACACATGTCGAGTATAAGGATATCATGTAGAAGGTAAAAAAAAAGAGGAAGAACCTCAGTTGACACAGTGCATTGACACAGTGGTTGCACCCATGGCTCAGATGTTGCAATCATTGTGAATATGGTGCAGGGGTGGGCTGTATTCTGTTCTCTAGTAGGTAGGGTCACTATGAGTTAGAACTGACTTGATGGCACCTAACAACAATGACGATGACAACAACAACGCCTCTGTTTTCAAACATTTGAAAAAGTGGAAAAAAATGAAGGAATAGAAATTTAATGTGCAATTATGTAAGAAAATCAAAGTAGTACCTATGCCAACTCTATAGTAAAATTGAAAATAAATGTTTTAGTTCACCCAGTTTGAACTGCTAGTTGAGACCTTCTGATCTCTCTTTGCCTCTCTTTCAGGTGTCATCGGAGGAGGATACTACTGTACCCAGAGGGGCTTCTCTGAAAGAGTGAGAGACTCAGTGGTCAAACTAGTGCCCCTGACACGTAGACTTTGGCAGATAACCAAGATAAAAATGCTCCCGACACCTGCAAAATTCCATTATGTATTTAACCTTCGAGATCTTTCTAGGATTTGGCAAGGAATGCTGAACACTACTTCTGAGGTTATCAAGCAAACAGATGTAAGTATATAAATGAGAGAAACCAGTTGCTAGATACTGTAAAGTCAACTATGACTTACAGTGACCCCTGTCGACAACAGATTTGAACCTTGTTCTATCTTGCCTCATCCTCTCCTGTATGCCCAAGCCCATTATTACAGTCATGGTGCCTATCTGTCTCCTTGAAGGTCATTTTCTCTTTTGCAGACTCTCTACTTTTACCATCATGCTGTCTTTTATTCAAGTACTGACCTCTCCTGACAGCATTTAGTGAGATGGCATTTCACTACCGTTATCTCTAAAGAGTCCTTGGCTGCATTTCCTGCAAGGTGGATTTGTTTACTCTTTTGGCAGTTCATAGTATATTCAATATTCTTCTCCAACACTATAATTCCAAAGCATTGATTCTTCTTTGGTTAGTAACCAATAACATTGCTTATTTAATGTATATCTTCTTTGTTGTTGTTATGTGCTGTCAGACTTGTTGTTGTTATGTGCCGTCGAGTCGCCTGCGACTCATAGTGACCTATGTACAACAGCCCTAAACTCTGCTCTGTCTTGTGCCAATCGCACTGTCTCTGACACTCCCATCCCAATTACCCCAGTCACTGAATCAATCCACCTCATAGAGGCCCTTCCTCTCCTGCGCTGTCCCTCCACCCTCCCAAGGATGATGTCCCTCTCCAAGGACCGGTCTCTCCTCACAACATGTCCAAAGTATGTTAGACGGAGCCTCAGAATCCTTGCCTCCAAGGAGCCACCTGGTTTAACCCTTTCCAGGACAAATCTGTTTGTTTTCCTGGCAGTCCATGGTATTCTCAATACTCTTCTCCAGCACCACAGCTCAAAGGCATCAATTCTCCTTCTATCCTCCTTGGTCATTGTCCAACTCTCTGATGCATAACAAGTGATTGGGAAGACCAAAGCCTTCCCTGTCAGACTTACATATTGAGAATACCATGGACTGCTAGGAAAACAAACAGATTCATCCTAGAGAGGGTTAAACCAGGCTACTCCTTGGAGGCAAGGATTCTGAGGCTCCGTCTAACATACTTTGGACATGTTGTGAGGAGAGACCAGTCCTTGGAGAAGGACAGCATGCTTGCAAGGATGGAGGGACAGCACAGGAGGGAAAGGCCCTCTATGAGGTGGATTGATTCAGTGACTGGGATAATTAGGATGGGTTTGTCAGAGACAGTGTGATTAGCACAGGACAGAGCAGAGTTTAGGGCTGTTGTACAAAGGGTCGCTATGAATCACAAGTGACTTGACAGCACATAACAACACCACCGATGTACAACAGCTCTGAACCTTGCTCTATCCTGTGCCAGCCTTATTGTCTCTGACACCACTACCCCCATTGCATCAGTCACTGAATCTATCTCATTGAGGGTCTTCCTCTCTTTCACTGTCCCTCCACCCTTCCAAACATGATGATGTCCCTCTCCAAGGATTGCTCCCTCCTTGCAACATGCCCAAAGTATGTCAGAAGAAGCTTCAGAATTCTTGCCTCCAAGGAGTAGCCTGTTTCCAACCTCTCCAGAAAGAACCTGTTTGTTCTCATAGCGGTATATTCAACACTCTTCTCCAGTACCACAGATCAAACACATCAATTCTCTTTCTATCGTCTCTAGTCACTGTCCAGCTCTCTGACACATAGCACATAATTGCAGACTATGGCCTGGATCAGGCACACCTTAGTCTCCAGCCTGACGTCGTTGCTCTTCAGTACTCTGGAGAGGTTTCTGACAGCTGACTTTCCCAATGCAATTCATATCTTGATTTCCTGGCTGCTAGTACCAAGAGTGCTGATTGTGGAACCAAACAAACTAAAGCTGTTAACAATCTCAATCTCTTTACATTCATAATGATGCTGCCAATTGGCCCAGTGATGAGAATCTTTGTTTTCTTGATGCTGAGCTTCAATTCATATTAAAGTCTTCAGTCCTTGACCTTACGCGGCAGGCACTTCAGGTCCTCTTCGGCTTCAGCAAGCAGAGTTGTGTCATCTGCATAATGCAGGTTGTTGATGAATCTTCCTCCCATCCTGATGCTACATTCCTCCTCATACAGCCCACAACAGGATGATCTGTTTTGCATACAGAGTGAATGGGTATGGAGACAGAATACATCCCTGGCAGATACCCTTCCCGATTTTTAACCATGCAGTGTTTCTTAGCTCTGATCTGATTACTGCCTCTTCGTTCAAGTATAGGTTTTGCATAAGCACAACCAAGTGTTCTGGGATTCCCATTTTTAGTCAGCCATAGTTTGTTGTGATCCACACAGTCGTCAACTGTGAAAACCCGGCCAGGTGCTGATTGTGGAACAGACTGCCAACTACTCATATGGAAGTTCAATCTGAAGTTGAAGAAAATAAAATCAAATCCACAGGAACCAAAATTTGACCTTAAGTCTATACCACCCAAATTTCAAAACCATCACAGGAACATGCCTGAGGCCTTGAACACCAATGAACAAAGACCAAATGAGCTGTGGGAGGATATCAAGAATATTATCCATGAAGAATGCAAACGATCATTACAAAGGTAGAAGAGGAAGAAAAGACCGAGATGAATGTCAGATGAGATTGATATTGTACTAAAGCACCAAGAAGCCAAAGCTAAAGAAAGAAATCAAGAAATTAAACAGTTGAACAGAAAATGTGAAAGGGCAGCTCTGGATGACAAAGCGAGGTGTTATAATGAAATGTGCAAAGTACTGAAGTCAGAAAATCAAAAGGGCTGAACTTGCTCAGCATTCCTTAAGCTGAAGGAATTGAAAAACAAATTCAAGCCAGGAGTGGCAATACTCAAGGATGCTTTAGGCAGAATATTAAATGATCCAAAAAGCAGTAAAAGAAGACAGAGGAGTATACAGAGTCACTGTACCAGAAAAAATTGGCTGACACAGAAGAATTTCATGAAACAATGTATGTGCAAGAGCCTGTGGTGATGAAAGAGGAAGTTCAAACTGCTCTAAAAGAATTGGTAAAACCAAGGCTCCAGGAGTTGACGGCATACCAATTGACATAGTTCAACAAACAGATGCTGCCCCAGATGTGCTCACTAAGTTTTGCCAGGAAATCTGGAGCACAGCTACCTGGCCAACTGACTGGAAGAGATTGATATTTGTTCCCATTCCAAATAAAGTGACCTGAGAAGAGTACGGAAACTATTGAACAATATAATTAATATCACATGCAGACAAGATTCTGCTGAAGACTATCCAAAAAACGACTGGAGCAGCACATCAACAGAGAACTGCCAGATGTGCAGGCTGGGTTTAGAAGAGGCTATAGTACTAGGGATATTACAGGTAATGTTAGACGGATCTTGGCAGAAAGCAGAGAATACCAGAGGAATGTCTATCTGTGCTTCATTGACAATGCAAAGGCTTTTGACTGTGTAGATCACAACAAACTGGGGCTGACTCTGAGAAGAATGGGTTCAAGTATAACTACATAAAATTTCCATCCAATAAATATCATTGTCTAAAAATCCATTATACTTCATCTCCTCCTCTAAATCATGAGCTGTGCTCAGGCTAAGGAAAAGTGAGTTTATCTTTGAGCCTTCTGTGGAGTCCAGGATGTAGCTATGCACGTCATTTTAAGTTACTTCTTTACATGAAGAGCACACAGAAATGACAACACCCACTGAGCACATTAACTATTAACTGCCAATAATTTCTGCCCCAGATACTCGAAATGTAGGTTACTTGAAATGTAGGTAAATGCTGTCTAGGAAGACATTTTGGAGAAAATTCTCCGAAATAGAGACTGGTGTTAAGTTAGTAGCAATAAACATTCTTTATGTTTTTCCCCTCTGAAAGTTACTGACAAACTAATAGAATTCTGGAATGTAGTTTTCAAATATAGTTTCGTTAGCTATTTTGATGCTTATTTAAAATCCACACAATTTCCCCCCAGTATTTAATATGGTCATGGGGCTTTATTTTAATTGAATTCTTGAAGCTATTTTATCCAATTTGTTATGTATTCTGGCTACCAGGTAGCATTTTATCATTACTACACATGGATTAAAAATCATGTAGCCTACACAGTGGTGTCAAGTTATTTCTACTAGCCTTATACTATGCAGTGAATTTAGACAAACCGTTATTTGTCATAGGAACAGAACTATTGAGCAATTAATTTTCCTGGGCTTCCAGTTTGTTCTTGCTATGTTCAGATAGTAAACATTTTTATAGTATGCATTTCCTTCACTTTGCATTAAGTACATGTTGTTGTTGTTATTATGTGTTGTCAAGTATACAAGCTCTGAAGCCTGCCTCCTCCTCAGGGGAAGGATGTTCAATCTCTTCCCATGTGATTAACTGCCTTCTTGAAGGTCAGCTCTGGGTCGGTTCTGACTCTACAGTACACAACTTCAAGAAAATTTTAGGTCTT
>NW_006399903.1:1883655-1906483 GCF_000299155.1 Elephantulus edwardii | reverse complement strand
TATTCTCTTAGCTACTTCCTGCTGAAAAGGGACACTGTGGGTTTCAGGGTGAAGCTCTTCTCTCACTACTCTAAAGGGCCCCCTTGGCATCATCAACTATATCTTATATTAATCCCTGACCATGATAATGTAGATATCTTTCCAAGCAGACTTATTTGCCACACACTTAAGATCTTTCTGGGGGGATAGTCACTGCTAAATCAAAGAGTAGCTATGAATTAGGTACTTCTCTGGTGGTTGAAAGCTACCCGTGGCTCCATGGGAGAAAGATGGACACTCTTTTCCTATGTCATTTGCAGCCTTGGAATCCCACTGGACGGCCAACCATGATTCTGTTCTGACCATGAGCGTGTACACTTTCCATAGTATTTTCATTGTTTGGCTGACAGAATCATCTTGAAACAGTTCTAGAGATATTTAAATGCCATTTAGAACGTGCAAATGAATAGACCCCCAAGCAAATGAGTTGGTGTGGAGTTGACTGATTTGTGGAGAGTTCGTGCATGCCAGCGTAGAAGTGTTCTCCCTTGGGATTTTCAACTGCTGAATCTTTCAAAGTAGATGTCCAGATCTTTCTTCCATGGTGCCTGTAGGTAGACTGGGACTGCCAACCTTAAGGCTAACACCAGAGCGGCTTTTGTCGTCTACTTTATATACTTGAATGAGGCCAATTCAAAATGAGATGGTGCCTAGTAAATCTATTTATAAGTCAAATATCGAATTAGAAAGGGTGACACTCTATACAAATGCCCACCCATGATGTGATGTGAATTAATAACACTTTTACACTCTGCTTTTGACAGGAGCTCCTAAAACTGTGGAAGCATGAATGTAAACGTGTTATAGCTGATCGGTTCACGGCTTCTGAGGATGTGACCTGGTTTGATAAAGCCTTAGTCAATTTAGTGGAGGACGAGTTTGGCGAAGAAGAAAGGCTTTCTGTGGACTACGGCATTGACGCTTATTTTGTGGATTTCTTGCGAGATGCGCCTGAAGCTACAGGTAAACAATTAAAGACAAATTTGAAAATAGCTTTACTCAAGGAGCGTATCTGAAGGTGGCGAGTCCTAGTGAAACCAGCTTTGTGCACATTAGGTTCTGAACATGTATTTATAGAACAAGTAGGTAAATGTCTGTTTACTTGAAAATGATTATTATTTTTATGCATTTTAGCCTTGAATTTTAAGGTGGGCTATAAGATAAAAGACCACAGATTTTCATTATGTTTAACACATAGAGATTAGTGTTCAACCGCATATTAGCTGAACATATCCCTGAAATTGCTTGAACCCTTTCCTAATTGATGAATATGGAAACAGTCAAAAGAGCTGAAAGAGATAAAAAGAAGCCTAGCCTTTCATATATCTGATAGAATAGAACAGGAGGCCTCCAGTTTTAAGGTGAAATTGCCATATTTCTAGTATCTTTATGGCAGGATTCCGGGTGTCATGCTGGTCCCCTTCCAGCTACCCGGAATCTGGGGGGTAGGCTCCTTCGGTGAGCACACTGGATAAGAAGTGGCTGCCAGATCCTTGAAGAAATATCCTTAGGTATACAAACCTACACATTTTCAATGAAAAGGACAAAGACTATACAATGGCAAAGTGTTGAAAGTGAATTCTGAAAGACCAGGGAAGAACTTCTCCCTTGATTTCTCACTGTGAAGAATAAACCCTCCTGGTAGCACTGAGCATGGCACATTGAGCTGCGAGCCATAAGGCTGGCAGTTTGACTCCACAGCTGCTCTTTGGGGGAAAGACTGGCAGTCCCCTCCCTAGAGATTTACAGCCTTGGAAACCAGTGGGAGGGTCGCTATGAGCTGGAATCAACTCCAAGGCAGAAGGGTTGGGTTTGGTACTTTCAGCATGGGGTCACTGTGAATCAGAATTAGAATGAGCCCTGGTGCCACAGTGGATGATGCTTCACTGCGATCTGAAAGATCAGCAGTTCAAAACCCCTGGGGTGCTCCAGGGGAGAAGGATATGGCAGTATGTTCCTGTAACAGCGAGTAAGGTTTAGGAGACCCTGTTGGGTTCTCATGCTCTGTCTGGAAGTCAGAACTGGCTGGACCACTGTGAGTCTGGTCTTATCCCGTTTACTTTACAGAAGCTTGAATAATAGTGACTCAGTGATAATTACTATTTTCATTTGGGTGAGCTAAATATTGAAAAGAAAATGTAAACATTTGAAAATAAGTAACTGAATCACGGAGTTGTTGTTGTTGTTGTTGTTATGTGCCGTCGAGTCGTTTGTGACTCATAGCGACCCTATGCACAACAGCCCTAAACCCTGCTCTATCCTGCGCCGACCACACTGCCTCCGACATGCCCATCCCGATTACCCCCGTAACCGAATCAATCCATCTCATAGAGGGTCTTCCCCTCCTGTGCTGTCCCTCCACCCTCCGAAGCATGATGTCCCTCTCCAAGGACCCGTCCCTCTTGGCAACATGTCCAAAGTATGTCAGATGAAGCCCCAGAATCCTTGCCTCCAAGGAGTAGCTTGGTTTAATCCTCTCCGAGATGAATCTGTTTGTTTTCCTGGCAGTCCATGGTACATTCAGTACCTTTCTCCAGCACCACAGCTCAAAGGCATCAACTCTCCTTCTGTCCTCCCTAGTCATTGTTCAACTCTCTGGTGCATAACAAGTGATTGCAAAGACCGTGGATGGCCTGTATCAGGTGCACCTTAGTCTCCAGAGAGACACCGTTGCTCTTGAGTACTTTAGAGAGATCCCTAACAGCAGACTTTCCCATCGCGATACACTTTTTTATTTCCTCACTGCTGGTGCCAAGAGTGTTGACTGTGGAGCCGAGCAAACTGAAGCTGTGAACAATCTCAATCTCTTCGCCATCCATCCTGATGCTGCCAATTGGTCCAGTGGTAAGAATCTTTGTCTTCTTCACATTGAGCCTCAGTCCATAGTAAAGGATGCAGTCCTTGACCCTTCGCAGCAAGTACATGAGGTCCTCCTCAGTTTCAGCAAGCAGGGTTGTGTCATCTGCATGATGCAGATTGTTAATAGATCTTCCACCAATCCTGACACCCAACTTCTCCTCATAAAGCCCAGCATCCTGGATAATCTGCTCTGCATACATGTTGAAAAGGTATGGAAACAGGATGCATCCCTGGCGTGCGCCCTTCCCAATTTTGAACCATGCAGTGTTACCCTGCTCTGTTCTGACTACTGCCTCTTGGTCCAAGTATAGGTTTCGCATTAGCACAATCAAATGTTCTGGGATTCCCATTCTTCTCAGAGTCAGCCACAGTTTGTTATGATCCACACAGTGGATCATAACATCCTTTGCATAATCAATGAAACACGGATATACATTCTTCTGGTATTCTCTGCTTTCAGCCAAGATCCATCTAACATCAGCAACAATATCCCTAGTACCACGACCCCTTCTAAACCCAGCCTGGACTTCTGGCAATCCTCTGCTGATGTGCTGTTCTAGTCGTTTTTGGATAATCTTCGGTAGAATCTTGCTTGCACGTGAAATCAATGACACTGTTCTGTAGTTTCCACACTCAGTTGGGTCACCCTTCTTTGGAATGGGAACAAATATAGATCTCTTCCAGTCAGTTGGCCAAGTGGTTGTTCTCACTGAGTAGAACTTGAAATAAAACAGTGATGTGAAAGCAAGCTTTTGGGGTTATGATTACATGAAAAATTGACATCAGTAACTTTTCATATAAAGAGAGGTGCGCTGTAGTTGTTCTTCTATTATTTTCCTCCTCAGAAATAAGTAGACTCTTTCTGAGCAGTAAGTAGTGGATATAAGCAGACTCTTATTTTTACTACTGTGTTTGTCTTCTTTTTTTAAATTCAGAAGCAAAAAATAACCTCCAATGATTTCAAAACCTTTGCTTAATAACCTCTTCTAAATCTGGTGACCTGGTGGTAAGGACCTCTGCTGCCAACATGAAGGCATCTGGTTCGAATCCATGGGCTGCTCCTTGGGAGAAGAATGGGAAGTCTCGTCCTGTGTGATTTATTACCTCTGAAAACCCACTGGAGGGTCAGCTACGGGTTGGTTCTGACTCGATGGTATATAACAACACCAACAAATATAAAGATACATTTTTAATTTTATCTACATTTTTTGAAAGCATATTTGAAAACATGCAGTGTCCTTTAAATGGGCAGAGATTGCCAGACCTCATGTTGGTTGATTGTCTGTGACATGCATGGTGTGCAGTATTCCTGAATGACAATCAGATGGGAAGGCGTGTGTGTTGGCTGTAGAGGTGGAGTGATCTTTCTGTAAAAAAAGGCTGAAACATTTCACTTTAAATCAGGTCACAAACACACGCATGCATAAATGTACACACACAAATCCTGGAAAGCTAAGAGCATTTTCAAGGCAATTAAAACCTATTCATTTTATTTCTGCTAAATCAGAAAGGTAAATAACAATTAGATGATGGATTTCAGAGAGCAGAACAATACTGCTGCTTCTTGTCTTTTATTAGTTTGGAGGCAAACGCAGAACCTTCAGTGACTTTAAAACTTTTTGTTCCTCAAAGCTTGTTGAGCATTTGTGAAAAGAGTTTGAATTTAATCAGTGACAGCATCACAGATACTTTATCCTTGATGGTTCTCAAAAACTTACTCAATCTCATGGGCATCGAGTCAGAACCCGCCTCTGGCTGACCCGCCGGTGGAATTTCAGAGACTGTAAACTGTACCCAGAGTAACAGCTGGTGGATCCCAACTCCAGAAAGGAGAGACCTTTGGGTGATCAGCGCACCACTTAAAGATGACAAGAAATCCATTTCTTTCCTTTGCCATAAAATGGTTAATATGCTGTGTTTCAGTTGTAGAAAAGCCACTACTGTTCTATGCATTGGAAAGTTCTCCTTGATACATTCAACTGAAGTTGCTTTTTTTCTCTGTTACGAATATTAGGGAGTTCTGATATGGTAAAACAGGCAGTTTGCATCCACCGGGAGCTCTTACAGAAAAGATGGGCAGTCTCCTTTTTTGAATCTTACAGCCTCTGGAAAGGGTCAACTATGAGTTGGTTCTGACTTGATGGCGCATAACAACACCGCTTAGTCGCCTGTGACTCATAGTGACCCTATGTACAATAGCTCTGAAATCTATCCTATCCTGAGCCAGTCTCACTGTCTCTGACACACCTACCCCTGTTACCCCAGTTACGGTGTCAATCCATCTTATCTGGGGTCTTCCTCTCCTGTGCTGTCCCTCCCTCCACTTTTCCAAGCATGTTGTCCTTCTCCAAGGACAACATATTCAAAGTATAGGAGATGGAGCTTCAAAATCCTTACCTCCAAGGAACAGCATGGTTTCACTGTCTCTGGGACAGACCTGTTTGTTCTCTTGGCAGTGCATGGTGTTCAGTATTCTTCTCCAGCACCACAACTCAAAGGCATCAATTCTTCTTCTGTCCTCCTTGGTCATTGTCCAGCTCTCTGATTCATAGCAAGTCATTGCGAAGACCATGGTTTGGATCAGGCACACCTTAGTCTTACACTGTTGGCTTCAGCACTCTGGAGAGATCCCTGAAAGCAGATTTTCTCAATGCAATTCATCTTTTGATTTTTTGACTGCTAGTGCCATGAATGTTGATTGTGGAACTGAGCAAGGTGAAATTATTAACAATCTCAGTCTCTTCTCTTTCACAATCCTACTAATTGGCCCAGTCGTGAGAATCTTTGTTTTCCTGATCTTGAGCTTCAATCCATACTGAAGACTGGAGGTCTTGATCTTCTCCAGCAAATGCCTCAGGTCCTCCTCACTTTCAGTAACAATCTTGTATCATCTGCATGATGCAGGTTGTTGATAAGGCTTCCTCCAATCCTGATGCCACAATTCCCCCTCATAAATTCCAGCCTCTCAAATGATCTGTTCCATGTATAGATTGAAAAGATATAGAATCAGGATGCGTCTTTGACACACACCTTTTCTGATCCTGAACCATGCAGTGTTTCTTTGCTTTGTTGTGATGACTGCCTCCTGGTCCAAGTACAGGTTTCACATAAGCACAATCAAATGTTCCAGGATTTCCATTCTTCTCAAGTGAGCCACAATTTGTAGTGATCCACACAGTCAAATGCCTTTGCAAAGTCAACGAAGCACAAATCACTGGATTCTTTTTTTTATTAATTTAGTTTGTTTATTTTTCATTTCAATGAACATCTATAGAGATTTTGGAATTCCATTCACTCATTGTTGCACCGTTCTCCCCGCACAAACCCCTCCCCCCCCCCCCCCATTTGCTCCTCTCCTTGAAAAGCAAAAGAAAAACTCCCTCATTGGTACACAATCCCCCCCATACCTCCCCAAACCCCACCCCTACCCCCAAATATAATCCACTCTGCAAGCCTCATTGCATACTCCTATGATAAAAACAATGCCCTAAAATATAATACTTTTAGACTATTCTCTCCCCCATAGACTTCATATGCTATTTCATGAAATTTTTCTTTGTCAGCCAATACTTTTTGGTACAGTGACTCTATGTACTATTTCCATCTTCTTGTGATGCTTCTTGGGTCATTCAGCATTCTTCCCATAATATCCTTAAGTATTGCAATTTGAGGCTTGGATTTGTTCTTTAGTTCTTTCAGCTTAGGAAATGCTGAGTTAGTACCCTTTCATGTTCTGAGTCTAGTTCTTTGCATATTTCATTATAATACTTTGTTTTGTCTTTTTGAGCTGTTCTTTGGAATCTTCTATTTATCTCCTTAATTTCTCAGCTAATAATAAATTTATTTTGCTCAGTTTAGCCGTTTTATGGATTTTTTGCTGGAGGGGAGAGAGGATGTTATGTTTTGCAGTAATAATTGGGAGGATTAAGTAGTTCTGTCTTTCTATTAAAACAAACCACTACACTAATTTTAGTTTGTATTTTCCTAGTGAAATATTTCAATATGCTTATTTAGGAAATTTTTTTCTGTATCCTGTCAACCTCCTCTTCCAATGTCCTAAAAATCCATTTCTAGTCCCACCAATAACTTGGAACTGTTGAGCCATAACAGTTTCCTGAGCAAACTAAGGGACCTTTTTCTTTTCAGTCTTTCTGAAATGTCATGAAATTATTGAACTCTCTTGTTGATTTTGACATTAAAGCCCTACTTTTGGCCTTTCAGTATGACCATTAACCAAAAAAAAAAAAAAAACAACAAAAAAAACCAAAAGAACTTCATAAATGACAGTGTTCCATTGTGGGCCCAGATTCAATTCAATAACTGTATCATCATTTGAAATTGGTCCTTTCTAGATAAGGAAAGAAAATTAGACCGTGTATGAACACAAAGATCTTAACACTGTTGCTATTGTTTTTTTTCCTTCTTCTTTCCCTTAAAAATGTGCACAACTGCAGCTGGATGCAAATCGGTTTTATCCTGCACAAAATTGTAGTTTTATAATGGTCTTAATTTAGGTGGAAGGAGGGAGTACCGGCCAGCTATTCGAAGACATTTAATAGTTTCTTCTTCCCTAACCCCAGGTGAAACATCTGAGGAGGCTGAAGCTGAAATGCCCAAAATTTATGAGCCAGTTGAGTCTTTTAATGACCTGAAGGAGCGTTTGAATATGTTCTTGCAGCTGTATAATGAGAGTGTCCGCGGCGCTGGCATGGACATGGTGTTCTTTGCAGATGCCATGGTCCACTTAGTCAAGGTACAGTGGTCACACTAAGGAGTATCCTGTGGAAGGGACAGGCACTTGACTTTGCACCAGAATGTCCCCCTTTTAAAAAATTTTTACTCCCTTGCAAAATATTCAGTTTAATGATAAACCCAGCAATCTGAAAGCAGCACACCACACTATAGGCATGTGTATTACACACACACACACACACACACACACACACACACCCTTACCTAACTTTTTTCAGTGTTGTTTTCAGCTGAGTGTTTGCACAACATAGACCATACATGGTTGACATGGGAGTTCAAAGCCCAGGGGAAAAGATGCATATTTCTGCATAGTACTAAAGATAATTCTAAAATTAATGCCTGAATGTTGACTTTGTGCCAGCTTTAAAAATTCTATGTCTTTGTTTCCTAGTTCTACTACAGTAGAAATATCTCAAGCAGGTAGCTGTAAGGAAGGGAAATTCATTTTTCTTATAGTTTAGAAGGCTGAAGTCCAAGTTGAGGGCACTAACTCCAGGTGCAGGCTCTTTTTCTTTGTCCACTCTGGGGAGAAAATGTTGGTCTTAGTGTCTGTAAGGGATCTCTGGTGGCTTAGTGGTCAGGAATTGTGCTGCCCACTGAGAGGAACTTGGTTTGAATCCACCAGCTGCTCTGAGGGAGAAAGATGGGCAAGCTCCTGCTCTGCATTTTACCCCCTCTGAAAACCACTGTAGGGTCAGCCATGGGTCAGCTCTGACATGACAGCACTTCTGTTTCTGGAGCCCCAGCATTGCTCTTTCAGCCGTGATGTCCACCTGGCGTCTGTCTTTCCCTGTTTATGCTTGCTTGCGTTTGTGCCTCATCTATGCTTTCAGCTTCAAAAGTGCTACATTTAAGACACACTTCACACTGATACAACCTCATTAATGTGACAAAAACGTTGTTCATTTCCAGATGAGATTAATCAATAGACAGAAGGTTAAGATTCCAATACAAATTTTCAAGGGACGCAAATCTGTCTCTAACATTATTAGATATATCCACCAGCAAAGTATGGTTTTGTCATATGCGTCATTATAGCTACAGTTTTTGGGTTTTTTTTAAGGAAAATTGATCCTCAAAGGTTAACCTGATAATTCATATCATCTAATTTATCTAAAGTGATAGATAATGCCACTTAAGGACCCTTGTTGGCATGATTGCATTGTTTATGGCAATTGCTTTTCCTAACCACATCCTTCTAGTTAGAAAGAAGACAATTAGAGGCTGCTCTCCATTACTCAGATTGAACCACCAGGTGTGAGTTTATAATTACAAATCGTCACCTCTAGTAATTACTCTATCTTAGGATCGGAGAAGGTCTTAGTGGTTAGCTACTCAAGCTTCTCTCTGAAAATGAGTGTTGCTTAATTGCTTCTTTTACCCAGCAAGAGGACGAAGCAGTAATTCTTCGAGGCTAGGGCGAATCGTGGAGAGGGACAAGGATAGAGGCTGTTCCCGGGTCGAGATTCTCAGCATGAGAACTTCTGCCTTTGAAACTCTGTATTCTTAGAATCCGAAACATCTGTTCTGAGGGTGACTGCAAATGGGCTTCCAAAGCTAAATATAAATAACACCCTGACATTAGTCCCTGATTTATTGTACCACAAATAGACAGATGGTTCTGACCGCAGTTAGGAGGGAAAGACAAAGCAGATAAGAGGAAAATAACACCAAACACAATTGGATGTTAAATCTGCCAGGTGGGTTTGGAGGCCTTGACGGTGTTAGTAAACACCAGTGAAATAAAATAAACATGACGATCTATCATGAGAGCACCTTGGTGTGGCCATCTAACTGAGTGGACATGACCTCTCTCAAGTCATGTCTTGGTAAATATCTCAGGTATCTGCCAAATGATAGGAACTTTTATTCTGTCTTTCTTCAGTGAAAACTCCATTATTTCAGATATTTCCCCCCTTCAAGATTCAGATGCAGAGCAAGCAATAATTTCAGGTGTTTGCTGACTTCTCTTCTACAAGGCTTTCCAAAGTCACACCCCTCTTCCCCAAGCTTCATTCTGATCCTGAGATACCTATGTTTTCCAAAAATGATTGTTTTTATATTGAGTAAATAGAAAAAAAGTGTAATACTTACATGCTGAACAATACCTGCTTTTCGTATCCTGTGTTACAGATCTCCCGCATTATTAGAACTCCTCGAGGCAATGCCCTTCTAGTTGGGGTGGGTGGATCAGGAAAGCAGAGCCTGACAAGGTTGGCTTCGTTCATTGCTGGTTACTCTTCCTTCCAGATCACGCTGACAAGGTACGTATCCAAGCTTTGACTTCAATTACTCTAAAGTGGAATTTGATTGTATTTGCTTGGAAGCCACCTGGAATTAAGAATGCATTTTTGTTAAGACAATGGCTCATGCAGTTTTCTGTCTTACATGTTGAATTATCATCTTTCCTTTGCAACTTCTGTGCCAAATCATGAAATTGTCACAATAATAATTTGCTTTTGACATGTAAGTATGGAACAGTAAGAAGCCTATGAGCTACGTTCTATTCAAAACTTAGAGAGAACGTCATTTAACTAATTTTAAATACTTCCATTTCCTACATGTGTCAGTTCTTTTTACCTTTAGTATGTCATTGTTATGATACAAGTCTATGAGTTTGTACTGAGTTTAAAGCTGATTTTTCAGTTATTGTTCGTGTCTGACACATAGTACAAGCACAATGTTTACTGAAATGAGTTTCTTCTATAGTGTAACTCAAATATATATTAATTAAAATAATGTTGTTAGGTGCTGCCAAATCAACCCCCAACAACAGAAGAATGAAACCCTGCCTGATTTTGTGCCATTCTAACAATTTTCAGTACTGTGCTCAGTAAGCCCAATGTTGCAGTCACTGTATGAATTCCTCTTATTGAAGGCCTTTCCTTCACTGACCCTCTGTTTCTCCAAACCAGATGTCCTTTCTAAGGAATTGGACCTCCTGACAGCATGCCCAAAGTGAGTGAGATGAGTTTTCATCCTCTTTGCCTCTAAGGAACACTCTGCCTACACTTCTTCAAAGATAGATTTGTTTCTTAGAGGTCCGTGCATGGTATATTCAATATTCTTTGCCATCATCATGATTCAAAACCATCAAACTTTCTTATTCATTAAGTTGTTGTTGTTGATATGTGCTGTTGAGTCACTTGCAACTCATAGTGACCCTATTTACAACAACTCTAAAGGCTGCCATGTCCTGAGCCAGTCTCACCGACTCTGACACCCCTACCCCTATTGTCCTGGTCACTGTATCAATCCATCTCACCTGGGGTCTTCCTCTCCTGTGCTGTCCCGCCACCCTTCCAAGCATGATGTCCTTCTCCTAGGACTAGAGTCTCCTGGACACCTGCTCAAGTAGTTTCAAGGAGAAACTTGGTTTCACCCTCTTTGAGACAGACCTATTTTTTTTTTCTTGGCAGTCTATATATATTCAAGACTCTTCTCCAGCATCACAACTCGAAGGCATAGATTCTTCTTCTGTAATCCTTAGCTATTGTTCAGCTTTCTGATGCATAGGAAGTAATTACAAATTCATTTTATAATATAATATTATCTTTCATGTACATATAAGGTGATTGAAAAAATTGTAGAGCGGATTATATTTGGGGCTAGGGGGTGGGGTTTGGGGAGGTGCGGGGGGGGGATTGTGTACCAATGAGGGAGTTTTTATTTTGCTTTTCAAGGAGAGAAGCAAATGGGGGGAGAGGGGGAGGGGTTTGTGCGGGGAGAAGGGTGCAACAGTGAATGAATGGAATTCCAAAATCTCTGTAGACGTTCATTGAAATAAAAAATAAACAACCTAAATTTAAAAAAAAACAAAAACAAAAACAAACATGACAGAGATCCTGATGATGGTCCAGGAGAGTGTAAAGTTCCAAACTTTTGATTTCCTAATTCCAGTTCTTTGAACATTTTGTTAAAATACTTTGTCTTTTCAACCTACTCTTTGAAATTTTCTGTTTATGTGTCTTATTTCAACATTTCTCTTCTTTGTTTTGGTCTCTCCTTTAGTGTCTGAAACAGTAAAGTATAGGCCAAAGATTTTTTTAAAAAAAAAAATAGTATTGATATAGCAACTAATTTTAAAAAGCATTTTAATACATTTTAAAACATTGACTGGAGTGCCTTTCTGTTTTTATGTGATAAATGTTGTTGTTTGGATGTGTACCAAAACCCAAGCCATTGCTGACTTTCCAGCAGGTTTTCAAAGGCAGTCAATCACACGAAGGGGGACTGTCCATCTTTCTCCTGAGGAGAGCTGGTAGGTTTGAACCGCATGCCTTTGCATTGGCAGTGCGATTCCTTACCACTAAGCCACCAGAGCTCCCTATGTGTTATGTATAGATGCTATGAATAAATATAAATATTTTGTGGATTTCTTTAGTACAATTTGAAGGCACTCTGATGGCCTAGTTGTAAGGGATTGTGCTGCCAACCCCAAAGCATGTGGTTCAAATCGACCAAATACTCTGAGAGAGAAATATAAGTTGTCACCTTCCATGTGATTTACAGCCTCTAAAAACCTTCTTTGGGGTCTGGTGGCCTAGGAGTATGACTAGTAAGAAACTGCAATCCGATCCCAAAGGTACATGGTTTGAATCCACCAGCTGCTCCATGGGAGAAGGATGGACACTCTACTCCTGTGCCATTTGTTGTTGTTGTTGTTAGGTGCTGCTGTGTTGTGTACAACTCATGGTGACCCTATGAGCAAAAGATCTGAACCCTGCCCTTCCCTATGCCATCTTCACACTTCCTGACACACTAGAGCCCATTATGGCAGTCATCATGTTTATCCACCTGACTGAGGGTCTTCTTCTACTTCACCTACCTTCCACCCTTCCCAGCATAATATCCCTCTCCAAGGAAAGGCTCTCCTAGCAACATGACACTCTGGCTGCACCATCTCTAAGACATAGCTGTTTGTTCTCTTGGCCATTCATGGCATATCCAGTGCTTTTCTCCAACATCACACCTCAAAGGCATCAATTCTTCTTCTGTCATCTTTATTCATTGTCCAGCTCTCAGATGCATAGCAAGTGACCAGAAAGATCATGGCCTGAATCAGATGCACCTTACTCCTTAAACTGACATCATTGCTCCTCAATAATTTGGAGAGGTCCCTAATTGCATATTTGCCCTGTGCAATGTGTCTCCTCATTTCCTGACTGCTAGTACTAAGATGCTCTTGATAGTTTCAATCTCTTTTGCAATTTATCGCCTCTGAAAACCTGATGGAGGGTCTGGTACAAGGAAGGTCAAGGATAGATGAACAGATTCATCAGAAAGGAAAAAATCGAGCAGGTCATAAAACGACTTCCCCATCAGAAAAGTCCTAGACCAGACGGCTTCACAGCTGAATTCTACCAAACATTCAGAGAAGATCTATTACCAGTTCCACTTAAAGTATTTTTAAAAATAGACCAAGAAGAAACACTCCTAGAGTCATTCAATGAAGCAAGCATAACTCTAATACCAAAACCAGACAAAGATATTATAAACAAAGAAAACTACAGACCAATATATCTAATGAATATAGATGGAAAAATCCTTAGCAAAATCCTAACCAGTTGAATTCAAAAGCACATAAAAAAATTCATCATGACCAAGTGATGATGCAGCATAAGAGAAATAATCAATGTAATCCATCACATTAACAAAGCAAGTAACATAGCATTTGACCCAGCAAGTCCACTACTGGGAATATAGCCTGAAGAAACCAGAACTGCCACCCAAGAAGATATATGAACACCATGTTTATTGCTGCTTTGTTCACAATAGCAAAGAGTTGGAAGCAATCCAAATGCCCATCAACAAACGAATGGATAGAAAAGCTGTGGTATATTCACACAATGGAATATTATGCAGCACTGAGAAACAAAGGACTAATGAAATATTATATAAAATGGGTGACCATGGAGGACATTATGCTGAGTGAAATATCTCAGTCACAAAAAGACAAATAGTGCATAATATCATTGCTATAAAACAGGACTGACATCAGGGTTGGGGGAAAACTAAGACAAGAGGGGATAAATAATGTACACGGCATTGAAACAGATGAGGGAGAGAACTTTATAAAAAGAATATATGATTAGGTATTATTAGCATAGTAAAGTTGTCTTCGGGTTGGAACTGTATAACAATGAAAGAACTTTTTTTCCAAAGTAAAAAGTGAATTTGGAGAAGGGGGCAGGGAGGAAAATGTGCAACAATGAATGAATGGAAAGTCAAGTTCTTTATAAACTTTCATTAAAATACCAATTAAAAAAAGAAAGTAAAAAAAAAATCCCCAAAGCAAATAGCAAGAACCATATGATCTTAGCCTTTGAAGCACAAAAGGTATTTGACAAAATCCAACACCCTTTCCTGCTATAGATACTCAGCAAAATTGGAATAGAAGGGAATTTACTTAACATAGTGAAAAGTATGTATTGAAAACAAAAGCTAATACAATTTTCAGTAGAGAATGACTAAAAGCATTTTCCTGGTTAACAGGGACCAGTATAAGGATGCCCACTCTCACCACATCAATTCAGCATTGTATTGGAAGTGCTTGCTAAGGCAATATTACATGAGAAAGAAATAAAAGGCATCCAGATCAGCAAAGAGATGGTTAAGCTATCACTATATGCAGATGACATTATAGGGTACATAAAAAAACCCAAGCACCCAACAAAGAAACTATTAGAGCTATAGACCAGTTTAGTAGAGTGGCTAGATATAAGATAAATATCCAAAAATCAGTGGGATTCCTCTACAGTAACAAAGAGAACTCAGCGAAGGAAACCAAGAAAGCAGTAAATACCATTTACAATAGCCAATCACAAATTGAGAAACCTGGGAACCTAGCTAGAGACACAAAAGACCTGCAAAAGCACAACTACAGAACATTTCTGTGTGACACAAAAAGAGACCTAAATAAGTGGGGAAAAGTATCCACTTATAAGTTCATGGATAAGAAGACTCAATATTGTGAAAATGACAATCCGACCAAAAGCAAGCTACATATGCAATGCAATCACAATATAGATACTAAATTAATTTTTCAATGAGATTGACAGGGGAATTTTTAAGTTTATTTGGAGAGGGAAGAGTCTCCAAATAAGCAAAGTGCTTCTGAAACTAAAAAATGAAATAGGAGGCATATCACCCCCTGACCACAAACCTACTGAACAGCAATAGTAACCAAAACAGCATGGTACTGGTACAATGGCAGGCACATAGACCAATGGAACAGAATTGAGAACCCAGAAATGGACTCCGGTATCTATGGTTAACTGATATTAGACAAGGAAATAAAATCAACCAAATGGAGAAATGTCAACCTCTTCAACAAATGGTGCTGGAAAATTGGACTGCTTCCTGAAGCAAGATGAAACAGGATCCACATCTCACACCATACACTTAAATCAACTCAAGGTGGATCAGAGACCTGGGAGTAAAGCCCCAAACCATAAAGTTCATCAGAGACAAACTGGTATCAAGCTTAGATTGACTAGTCTATCTTGTAAAGAGACTGCCAAATACAGCCAGAATTGCTCATTCTGAGAGGACAAAATTGATGAATGGGACCTTCAAAAGATGAAACCTCTGTGCACATTAAAAACCTTTTCTAACAGGGTCAAAAAGACCCTACCAGTTGTGAAATAACAATTGGCAATACCATTTTAGAAAAGGGTCTCATAAGAAAAGTTTGCAGAATCCTACAGGGTGTCCACAAGAAAAAGGTTGATCACACAATTAAAAAATGGGCAAAAGACATGGAAAGAATTTTCACAGCAGAAGATA
Organism: Elephantulus edwardii; assembly: GCF_000299155.1. NCBI lineage: Eukaryota > Metazoa > Chordata > Mammalia > Macroscelidea > Macroscelididae > Elephantulus > Elephantulus edwardii. Next base: position 1,891,045 of record NW_006399903.1, on the reverse strand, counting down.
TTTGGATAGCCAACAGACATGTGGGAAAAAAATGCTCAAAATTACTGGCAAGAAGAGAGATGCAAATCAAAACCACAATTAGATACCATCTCACTCCAGCAGCAGTAGCAAAATTTAACAGGACGCCAGGTAATAAATGTTGGAGAAGATGTGGTGAGATACAAACTCTTATACATTGTTGGTGGGATTTTAGAATGGTATAACCACTCTGGAAGGCAATTTGACATATCCTTGGAAAGCTGAACAGAGAAATTCCACATGGCCCGGCTATTCCATTGCTTGGAATATAATCTGAAAAAAAAATGAGAATTGAGGCACAAATGGAGACTTGCACACTAATATTCATAGCCTTGTTATTCACCGTTGCAAAAACATGGAAATAGTCCAAATGTCCAACCATAATGGAATGGATTGAGAAATTATGGTATATTCACATGATGGAATACTATGCAACATGAAGGATCCATGATTTTATAAATCATTACCTAATTTGGGAGGGACTGGAGAGCATTATAATAAATGAACTAACTCAGTCCCATAAGGACAAATACTTTATAAGATCATTATTTTAGAACATGAATGAGGATCCAAGGAGGGAGAGAATGGGAGTAGAGGGGTGAGGATGGGCAGGAGGTGGTGGTGGTTATTCATAAGGTCACACAATTTGATGGGTGGAAGAAGGGGCCTTAAAGGAAATGGGAAAGATCCAGTGTGTAAAACAACCTATATGAACTTTGTAAGTAAGCTAGTATAAAATAAAAACAAAACCAAAAACAAACCTTAAACCTGCATTATACAGATGACACAACCTTACTTGCATTAAAGTCAGGGGTTCTCGAAGCACTTGTTGCAGAAGATCAAGGAATGAAGTGTATTTTGCATCTCAATATCAAGAAAACAAAAATTCTTACCACTGGACCAATAAGTAACATTATGATAGATGGAGAAGAGATTGAAACTTTCGACAACTTTATCTTAATTGGATCCACAGTTAACACCCTTGGGACCAGCAGTCAGGAAATAAGAAGATGCATTGCTGCACTGCGAAAGTCTGCAGTTAGGGACCTCTCCAAATTATTAAAAAGTAATGATGTCAGTTTGAGGTTAAAGTGTGTATGATTCAGGCTATGATCCTTCTGCTCACTTGTTTTGCATCTGAGAGCTGTACAATGAAAGCGGATGACAAAAGAAGAACTGGTGTTTCTGAGCTATGCTGTTGGAGAAGAGCACTGAACATTCCATGTATGGCCAAAAGAACAAACAAATATGTCTTGGAAAGTGTGCAGCTGGAGTGCTCTTCGGAGGCAAGAAGGATGAGGATTCACCTCACATACTTTGTGCATGTTGCTAGAACAGGCCATTCCTTGGAGACGGCCATGATACTTTGGAAGGGTGGAGGGTCTGCAAGAGAGAAGACCCTTGCCCAGGCGGATTGACAGGGTGACTACAGCAACAGGCTCTAGTGTATCAGGAAGTATGAAGATGGCACAGAATAGGACAGAGTTCAGATGTGTTGTTCAGAGGGTTGCTATGAGTTGTACTCAACTCAATGGCACCTAACAACAACATCATTATAGCAAGCATATCTATGCTGGGAAGCATATCTATAATGGATGTGATCTATGCTAGCCTTGGAGAAGGACATCCCCCTTGGAAAGGTGGAGGATCAGTGCAAGAGAAGATCCTCAATGAACTGGATTCACACAGTGACTATAATAATGGCATCAAGCATTTTAAAGATGAGGAGGATGCCTCAGAATAGGACAAGGTTCAGAGCCATTGTTCATAGGGTTACTATGAGTCATAGTTGAGTCAGTGGCACCCAAGAGCTACAACAGCAATCTATGATGAGAATTAAACACAGAACCTGTGGGAGTATGTAGGAGTAACTCCCAACCTAGTATAGGAGGTAGGAGGAGAAGGCTTCTTAGAAGAAGAGCTGTTTAATATGAGACCTAACTCTGAGTGGGAACTATCTCAGAGAAGAGAAACTAAGAAACACTCTGGGAATAAAGTTCAACATGTGTGTAATAGCGGAAGACCCTAAATATGGATCTTACCAAGAGTATATTCTTTTGAAACAAGGGTGAAGCTTCATCTCACATATTTTGAGCATGTTGTTAGGATGGGATATTTTTTTGAAGCGAATATCTTGTTTGGAAAGAAGAGAACAACCCTCAATGAGATGTATTAACACAGTGACTGCACCAATGGATTTAGATTTGTAGGAGATGACATAGGATAGGATTCAGATCTGTTGTTCATAAGATCGCTATGAGTTGTACTTGACTCAACAGCACCTAACAACAACAATGTTAGATATTGGACCTATAGGGTACATCATGATGGATGGAAAAAAGCGTGAAGTTGTCAATGGTTTACTTTTTCTTGGACTTACAGTCAACATATGCCATTTTAAAGACTAGTTGTGCCTGATCCAACCATAGTGTTTTCATTGGCTTCATATGTATCTGAAAGTTGGATGATGAATAAGGACTACCAAAGAAGTCATTGAATTGAGCTGTTGGGAAAGAATATTGAATATGCTGCGGACTACCAAAGAACAAACATATTAGTCTTGAAGAAAATGTAACCAGAGTACTTTAGAAGCAAGGATTGTGGGACTTCATTTTACTTACTTTGGGAATATTTTCAGGAGGAACAATTACTTGGAGTGAGACTTCGTGCTGAGAAAGTTAGGTCAGGGGAAGAGAGGAAGATACTCAGCAAGATGGATTAACATAGAGTCTACCACAGTAGGCTTAAGCATAATTGATAGAGAACATGAGGATGATATAGGATAGGACACAGTTGAGCTCTGTTGTTCATAGGGTTGCTGTGAGTCATAGTTTACTCCTTGACACCTAATAAACAACATTGGACATTAACTCTCAAGCTTTGGCTTGGCCCAGAGGGCAAATACGATAGCTGATGTTCTCATTGATGGAAGTAATAGATACCTTCTAGGAAAATGATTGAAAATAATGAAACATTGGGTTTGAAGATCCAGATATGAAAATCCAAAGATTACTAATTTGTTCATGTCCTGGAACAAAGAGATACATAATTCTAGTTACTTTGTAGATAATTCTTCTAGTTGTGAATCATTTAGCCATCCATTTCTGTATAGCTGCCTCTTCCATGGGTTTTCAGAAGCTATAAACCATGATTGTGCAACTCTTTGATCACCAGACCAATTTGTGGATAAGACTAGAGAAAAAGTATCTGGAAAGGGATTAGATCCTGTAATTTTGGTTCCTAATATTTGTATTAAAACCTAACAATTTTCAAAGTTTATTTATTTATTTTACCTGGAGAAACTCATTTGACCTTTAGGATAACTTTGTGATTCACCATTGCAGAAAAGTCCATCTTGCAGATGAGGTTCACAAAGACTATCCCTTACGTGGGATGTGTCTGGTCTAGTTAGGTCTAGTTAGAATTGGCTCTGGGTTTCTTAATTTTTAGTCTGCCATGAATTCTACTGCATTATAATTTCTCAGTAGAGACCTTAGTGTTCTTCTAAGCATGATAAATTAATGACTATGTATGTGATAGGAACACACAAACTGCTCTGCTTTTATTCACCAGCAGTTGGTAAGGATCTAATTTCTTCACATCGTTACCAACATCTGTAATTTATATCCTTTCCACCCTAATAAAAGTGAAATGCTATCTCACTGAGTTTGTATGTTGGGATGCTAACCTGAAACTAGCGTTTCAAGTCTACCAGCTACTCCACTGAAGAAAGATGAAACAATATGCTTCCATAAATATTTATAGCCTTGGAAACCAATGGTTGGTCACAAGGGGTTAGGATGGCTAATGATGTTGAACATTTTTCTTCATCTATTTGATGGCTATTTGAGTACCCTCTTCAGTAAAATATCTGTTTAACTCTTTATGCCTATTTAACATTTGTGTTACTTTTAAATTGAGTAACACGAAGCATTATTATAAGAGTTTTCTGTCCCATAAGAATATTTTAGCTAATCACCCAATGGCAATATTTCTTTAGATCATATAACACATCAAACCTGATAGAAGACCTGAAGGTTTTGTATAGAACAGCTGGTCAGCAGGGCAAAGGAATCACTTTCATTTTCACAGACAATGAGATTAAAGAAGAGTCATTTTTGGAATACATGAATAATGTTTTATCATCTGGTGAGGTAAGAACCCACTGATTTTTGTGAATTTTGACTTTTGAATCCTCTACATATTTAGAACTCTCCATAATGTCTTTTGATTCTTAAAAAAGTGCACTTGGGGATTAGATGATCACTATGAATAATGACTTTTTATATGTGTATTTGCTCCTCAAGTAAGAAGGTAGTGATAAGTTGGTGAGTAAATGGTAGAATTCTTGCTTTCCATGCAAGAGGTCAATTCCAAACAGTACACCTCATTGTAGTCACCATCTGTGTGCTAGTGGAAACTAGGGTGTTGCCGTGCTATTGAGGTGATTTCTACAGAGCTTTCAGATTAAGACAGACTAGCCTGGTGACCTGCTCCTGAAAAATCAGCTCATGAAAACTACATGGTTAACAACAGTCTGATATTGTACTTGGGTATAAAAAGATCAAGGGCCACATGAGGTGTGCCGTATCTCACCTTTATCAGCTTCACAGAATGAAACTAACCCTTTCCACAGCATCAATAACACAAAACCAATTCCCATGATGTCACACATGTCCCCCGTGTTACTGTACCTTTCTCTACTCATCTCAACACCAATCCTACTGCTTTAGTGAGTCCAAATATGATGTGATAGCTCACAGACCACAGAGAACCTTGTTGGCTTTAAGTGTTCCCAAGTTCTCAGTCCTGCCAGTAGTGGATTCCCCCCACCCCAATTGTCCAACAAAATTTTCAGTCCTGCCAGTATTGGCTCCCCTCTGCCTCCACAGTCTCATCTCATGTCATATTTCCAGTTTGGCCATGACTAGTCTTTTCCTAGTGTTGAGGTTTCTTTGCTGATGGTGGCTGGTGGCGATAGGAGGTATCTTTCCTCTTCTCTGATGGGGGATGATTCTGCTTCTCTGTGGCTACAGCTATTTAATTTATTGCTGACACTGACCCTTTTATAGATTATTGAGACTGGCCAATCCCCTTGCAGAATGGTAGATAGCCAATCCCTTTGTGGATAGGCCATCACACCAACATTTGCACAGGCCTGCCCGCCAACACTGTTCAGTCATCCACATTCAGATAATTCTAGAAAAGCCATATTAGAAGACAAACTCCATACTAGGGTTACCAGGAGTGAAGAGCTACCTAGATAATAGATAAACAGCAAACTTTTGTTGATGTTATGTGCCATTGAGTTGGAAACCAACTCTTAGCTAACTCTCTAGTGGGTTTTCAAAAGTTGTAAATTGCACAGGAGGAGATTGCCCGTCTATTATCTGTTAAATAACTGTTGATTAGAATTTCCTGACTTTGTCTTAGCAGTGGAACTCCTTACATAGTAGATCACTAGGTCTCTTAGAAGACTAAAACTTTGTAGTTAATAATAGAATCATTTGTGTATTTGAAAACACAAAATATCTTATCTTGAAAACATTAGATGAATCTAAGAACACAGATGGAGGAAAAGATATTTTCATATGCACTGATTTGTGTAGTCTTATTTATTTTATGAGTACATACTAAATATTAATATCTGCATTTTGTTTGAAGGTCTCCAATCTATTTGCTCGTGATGAAATTGATGAAATTCATAGTGATCTTACATCGGTCATGAAAAGAGAATACCCTCGGCGCCCTCCTACCAATGAGAATCTGTATGAGTACTTCATGAGTCGGGTCCGACACAACCTTCACATTGTACTCTGCTTTTCACCAGTGGGTGAAAAATTTAGAAATCGAGCTTTGAAGTTCCCTGCACTTATTTCAGGATGTACCATAGACTGGTTCAGCAGGTGGCCTAAGGATGCCTTAATTGCCGGTTAGTTGGTGGAAATTTCATATCTTCAGTCTAAAGGTTATGTTTTTGTCTATGTGTGTATGTATCGATTGACTTATTTTGTTCCTTCTTCCTGCCTCCTCTTCCCTTTTCTCTTTGCTTCCTCTCATTCTGGCCTGTTTGTTGTCATTGTATTGGGTCGAACTAAAGGTTATTAATTACATTTATATTTGTAATTTAATTTTTCTACTCACTGTGGGAGCTGACTCTTAGCTGATTCTTCAGCTGGTTTTCTGGGCCTGTAAATCCCATGAGAGGAGATTGCTTGTCTCTTTTTCCGCTGACCTACTTGTGGACTTGAAATTCCAGAGAGATACCACCATTGGATTAACAGCAGCACTCTTCAGATTACATCACAAGAGCTCCTATTTATTTTGTTTTAAGGGGTGGGACGTTACTTGTGAATATTTTAACTCTTTTAAGATTGAATTATTTTCTGCTTCAAATTTTTATTGTTCTTGTTGATATCACATGAATTCATTCATGGAAAGCACTTTAAAGGGAATGAAAACCATTTTTAAAGTTATATGGGTTTGGATACAATTGTTAATGTGTCACTGTGTAGAACATGACTCATAACAACCCCATGAACAACTTATCTGAACTTTCCCTGTCATGGTCCATCTTCATGGTCTCTGCCATGCACAATTGTTGTAGCCGTGCCGGTCCATTTTATTGAGGATTTTTCTTTTTTTGCTAACCCACTACCTTCCTAGAATATCTCTTTCCAAAGAGTAGCCCTTCCTGACAATATGCCCAAAGTATGTGAGACGCTTCTAAGGAGCACATTGGTTTCAAATTCAAGCCTTGAATTGCAATACTGAAGGATTCTGTGGGCAAAGTCTTGAACGAAACAGGAAGTATCAGAAGAAGATGGGAGGAATACATACACAGAGTCACTGTACCAAAAAGAATTGGTTGACACAGAATTATTTTAGGACATAGTATTTAATGAAGAAACAGTAGTGTTAAAGGAAGAAATCAAAGCTTCCCTGAAGTAATTATATAAACAAAATAGGTCCCTGAATATGTGCAGTCACAATTGAGATGTTTCAGAAAATGGATGCAAACCTGGATATGCTCACTGCTCCCCAGTCTTTGCTAGAATATTTAGAAGACAGCTACTTGTCCAACTGACTAGAAGAGAACCATATTTGTTCCCATTCCAAATAAATATCAACCAACAGGTTGTGGAAATGATGAAATAACATTATGAATATCATATGCAAATGAAATCTTGCTGAACATTACTGAAAAATGGCTTCAACAGTGCAACAACAAAGAACTGCCAGAAAATCAAGCTGGATTCATAAGAGACAGTAGAAAAGAACAGCAAGCAACAAATGCTGGCGAGGTTGTGGAGAGACTGGAACCCTTATTCACTGTTGGTGGGAGTGTAAAATGGTTCAACCACTGTGGAAG
>NW_006399903.1:1877050-1883050 GCF_000299155.1 Elephantulus edwardii | reverse complement strand
GGTGGGGTGGGCGGGGAGAAGGGTGCAACAATGAATGAATGGAATTCCAAAATCTCTGTAGATGTTCATTGAAATGAAAAATAAATAAATTAAAATACTTAAAAAAAGAGAGAGATAGTAGAAAGAGTGATATCAATGCTGATGTCATATGGATCTTGGTTGAAAGCAGATAATACCGGAAAGGTATGTACTTGTATTTTATTGATTTTGTGAAGGTATTTGACTGTGTGGGCCATAATAAAGTGTGGCTAGCTTTGAGAGGACTGGGAATCCCAGAAGACTTAGTTGTGCTCATATGAAACCTATAGACAGAGAAGCAGTTTCCCAAATAGAACAAGAGTAAATTTCACAGTTCAAAATCACGAAAACTGTTTCAGGGCTGTATCCTTTCCCCATAACTATATACTCTATATGATTAGCAAATAATTTGAGAAACTGAACTAAGTGAAGATGAATGTGGCACCAGGATTAGAGGGAGACTCGTGAACTACCTGTGTTATGCAGGTGGCACAATGTTTCTTCCAGAAAGTAAAGAGGGTTACAGAAAATCAAAGTCTTCAACCTTCAATATGGGTTATAGCTCAATATTAAGAAAACAAAAATATTTACCATTGGACCAATAGGCAACATCATGATAGATGGAGAAAAGTGTGAAGGTGTCAGTGTTTTATTTTTCCTTGATAAAATTGTTGTTGTCATATGCCGTTGAATCGTTTGCAAGTCATAGCGAACTTATGTGCAACCGCTCTTAACCCTGCTCTATCCTGAGCCAATTTCATTGTCTCCAACACACCTACCCCATTAATCCAGTCACTGAGCCAATCCATCTCATTCAGGATCTTCCTCTCTTGTGCTGTCCCTCCACTGTCCCAATCATGACGCCCCTCTCTTAGGACCAGTCCCTCCTTGCAATATGCCCAAAGTATGTCAGACAGAGCTTCAAAATCCTTGTCTCCAAGGAGCAGCCTGGCTTCACCTTATTATTGTTAGGTGGAATCAAGTCAAAAGGGACCTGTGTGCCCAAACCAAATCATTTGATTCTGGCATTTAGTGGAGTGAGAAGGTTTTTTTCCCCAGCTCTACAAAGTTATACAAATTCCCACCAGATGGCAGCACACACTAAATATATGACAACAACGTTTCAATAAACTTGAAGCAGAAAATGTCACTCAGTATTCCAACCGGTCATAAAAGGAAACAGATACTAAGGACTCATCCTTGATCTGTTGTGTCAGAACCTTAGCACAATCCCAACTCAGGGCAATAGTTTTCAAATTTTCTATTTTTAAAAATTTTTAAGCAGCGGAGTCTAATTTCTGTAAAATCTCACGTTAGTAGATGAGAAACAGTGAACAGTGGGAAGGGGGAGGGATCTGGAAACCAATACTCTTGATCTCGCAGTCTTCTCACTCCAATCTCGCCTTCTTTAGCTTGATGGGATCTAGTGTGAGAACAACCCTTCTCCTCTCCACAAAGACAGAGGCACTTGGGAAAAGCTAAGGGATTAACCTGAGGGAGGAAGCCCACAGGATCAGGACGGGGTTACTGCTCCAATTAAAAAGAATAAAAATCAACTCTGTTATGTATTTCCAAGGTCAGGTTTTCACCACATCACTTGGCAGTAATGATTTCCCAATCTATGGCTTTCAATACAGACTATTTAAAACATGTTTCAAGTTCAAATGAACAGTATATTTTTCATAAGGTTTGAGAAATGACCTGTGGTTTTTAAAATGTTAAGTCCTATTAAAAGTAAAAATTTTTAAAACTGTTTTTACTCGCTGAAAGTGAGGAGGACTTGAAACACTGTAGAAGATCAAAGACTATATCCCTCAATATGGATTGCATCTCATTGTTAAGAAGACAAAACCTCTCACCACTGGACTGATAAGCAACTTGATGATAGATGTTGTTGTTGTTGTTGTTATGTGCCGTCGAGTCGCTTGCGACTCATAGCGACACTATGTACAACAGCCCTAAACCCTGCTCTATCCTGTGCCAATCTCACTGCCTCTGACACATCCATCCCGATTACCCCAGTCACTGAATGAATCCACCTCATAGAGGGTCTTCCCCTCCTGCGCTGTCCCTCCACTCTGCCCAGCATGATGTCCCTCTACCAAGACCTGTCTCTCCTTACAACATGTCCAAAGTATGTCAGGCGAAGCCCCAGAATCCTTGCCTCCAAGGAGCAGCCTGGTTTAACTCTCTCTCAGATGAATCTATTTGTTTTCTTGGCAGTCCATGATATAATCAGTACTCTTCTCCAGCACCACAGCTCAAAGGCGTCAATTCTCCTTCTATCCTCCCTAGTCATTGTCCAACTCTCTGATGCATAACAAGTGATTGCAAAAACCATGTCCTGTATCAGGCGCACCTTAATTTCCAGAAAGACACCATTGCTCTTGAGTACTTTAGAGAGGTCCCCAACCACAGACTTTCCCCATTGCAATACGTTTTTTGATTTCCTGGCTACTGGTGCCAAGAGTGTTGACCGTGGAGCCAAGCAAACTGAAGTTCTGAACAATCTCAATCTCTTCACCATCCATCCTGATGCTACCAATTGGTCCAGTAGTGAGAATTTTTGTTTTCTGGACATTGAACCTCAGGCCATATTGAAGGCTGCAGTCCTTGACCCTCTGCAGTAAGTGCATGAGGTCCTCCTCAGTTTCAGCAAGCAGGGTTGTGTCATCTGCATAACACAGATTGTTGATAGATCGTTCACCAATCCTAAAGCCACACTTCTCCTCATAGAGCCCTGCCTCTCGGATAATCTGCTCTGCATACAGCTTGAAAAGGTATGGAGACAGGAGACATCTCTGGCGTACACCCTTCCCAATTTTGAACCATGCAGTGTTACCCTGCTCTGTTCTGACTACTGCCTCTTGGTCCAAGTATAGGTTTCGCATTAGCACAATTAAATGTTCTGGGATTCCCATTCTTCTCAGAGTCAGCCACAGTTTGTTATGATCCACGAAGTCAAATGCCTTTGCATAATCAATGAAACACAGATAGACATTCTTCTGGTATTCTCTGCTTTCAGCTAAGATCCATCTAACATCAGCAACAATATCCCTAGTACCACGACCCCTTCTAAGCCCAGCCTGGACTTCCGGCAGTTCTCTGCTGATGTGCTGTTCCAGTCGTTTTTGGATGATCATTTCATCTTACCCAGCCCTGTCATCAACACCTTTGGTACCAACAGTCAGGAGATCATGAGACATATTGGCTGCATTGGGCAAGTCCTCTGAGCAATGATATCAGTTTGAAGTCTAAGGTGTGCCTGATTTAGGCAATTGTATTTTATAGTCACTTGCTATGTATTCAGAATTGGACAATGAATAAGGATGACAAAAAAAATCAATTCCTTCGAGCTGTAGTTTTGGAGAAGAGCACTGAAGAGTCCCTAGCCTGCCAAAAGAACAAATAGCTATGTCTTGGAGAAGTACAGCCAGAGTGCTCCCTGACGACAAAGATGCTAAAGCTTCATCTCACATGTTTTCGACATAGTGCGAGGAGAGGCTACTCCTTGGACAGGGACAACATGCTCAGAAAGGTGGAAGGTCCGCAAAAGAGAGGAAGACCCTCAATAAGATGGGTTGACAGTGTTTGCAGCCAGGGCGGAAATGTGTCAGACCTGATGAGGATGGCACAGGGCTCAGAGCACTTGTTCACAGGATTCCTGAGTTGTACTCTGCTCGGTGGCAACTAACAACAGTATGAAAGGTAAATACAACCTCAAGTAAGATTTTAAAATTCCTTGTAGTAGAGCATAAATGAAGAGCATAACTGATAATATTTAGAAGTTAAAACAACATTAACAATGAAATGTGATTGAATGCAAGTCCTCTCTTAAAACACCATATGAAGTATTATTATTAACAAATCCAGCTATTTCAGATGATAAATATAATATTATAACTGAGATTATTTTATTTAAATTTGCTGTCTATTTGTAATAGGGTTCAGATCTTTTTTCCATAGGATTGCTATGAGTCATACTCGACTTGACGGCACCTAACAACATCAACAACTACTACTACTACTACTACTACTACTACTACTACTACTACTACTACTACTACTACAACAGTCACTTCTATTATAAGATACAGTGCTATTTGTTAACTTCTGCCATTATAGGGTTAACTAGGAATATGTTAGACTTTAAGAGAAAACTAGAGAAGCAGTGGCATAAACTAGAAGGGCTTTATTATTTTCTGTGCATCAGATATAAGAGAATCTAGGGAACCGGAGTTGAGACATTACCCTGAACAAAATTGGAATTTGTCTAGAGAAGGACTGAATCCTGGGTAACTGGGTAGCCATCTAGCATGTCTGTCTCATTTTGATAGATGGGACTTCAGTATTTTGTTTTTGTTTTAATGCTAATGATGTGGCAATTTGAGGAGAAACTTGTAAAATATACTGCACGGTACATGGCACTTAGTGACTATCGCAACAGTGTGATCACATCTATAAAAAATTTTCCCAGAAGAACTGTATTCATGTTTCCAGTACTGAGATTTAAACTGTGTAGAATTTAAACATGATTTATTCTTTACGTGGCTTCCATAACTCCTGTGAGACAGTATGACTTGTTTCCTAATCAACTGCCTTTCAGTATATTGTTGTTGTTAGGTGTTGCTGAGTAGACTACCATGCATGAGGAGCTCTGGTGGCCGAGTGGTAAGAATCTGTGCTGTAATCGGAAAGGCACGTGGTTTGAATCATCTGCCAGGTCTCCCACGGGAGGAGGACGGACAATATCTTGCTGTGTAATTACTGCCTCTGAAACCTGCCGGAGGGTCAGCTATGAGCTAGTTCCAACTCAATGGTGCACAGCCACCACCACCATCATCATGACAACTCTGCAAGTGACGGATCTGAACCCTCCCCTATCCTGTGCCGTGCATACATCTCTGATATGCTTGAGGCCATTACTACAGTTACTATGTCCATCTGTCTTCTTGAGGGTCTTCTTTTTTTTAAAATTTATTTTATTAATTTTAATGAACATTTACTGTTGCACTTTTCTCTCTGCCCACCCCTTCCCCCGCCCCCAGTATGCTCCTCTCTTGAAAAGAAAAATTCCTTCATTGGTATACAATCCCCCCGCCCCCTGGCCTGAGTGCACTCCACTATGCAGCCTTAATTCTGGACTCTTGTGATAACCGTAATACCCTATCATATATCACTTTAGCACTGTTCTCTCCTTCATCTGTTTCAATGCAGTATACATAATTTATCCAGTTTTCCTCAGTCTCACCCACCCTGACGTCAGTCCCATTCTACAACAGTGGCACTATGCAGTAGTTGTCTTCTCTTTCTCTGACCATCCATCTTTCCCTCATAATGTCATTTTTCAAGTACTAGTTCCTCTTGACAACGTGCCCAAACGATTCAAGAAGCAATTTTATCATTCTTGCCTCTAAAGAGCATCCTTGTTGCATTTCAGTATATGTTGGTGTGAACTGTAGAGTCGGAACCGACCTGTAGTTGATCCTGCAATGGGTTTTCAGAGACAGTTTATCACATGGGAGAAGATTGTTTATCCTTTTCTTAAGGAGTGGCTAGTGGCCTCAAACCGCTTGCCTTGGGGATTGCAGTGCAGCTTCTTGCCACTAGGCCACCAGAGCTCCCTATTTCAGTATATGTTGTTATGTGCTGTCGAGTAGAATCTGACTCCTAGTGACTGTATGAACAAAAGACTTGAACCTTGTTCTGTAAGTATTGTCATTTCTCTAAGTTCATAGAGTTTCCAGAGGCTTGCTGTTTAGGAAGTGGATGCCACTCCTGCTTCCAAGTCTTTCTTAATTAGTATATAGGAAATTTCTTTTCAGTATATGTTGTTGTTATGTGCCATCGAGTCGCCTGCGACTCATAGTGACCCTATGTACAAGAGCTCTATACGCTCTTCTGTCCTGTGCCAATCTAGCCATCTCAAACGCACTTATTCCCACCTCTCTAGTCACAGAATCGATCCATCTCATCAAAGGT
>NW_006399903.1:1849818-1875609 GCF_000299155.1 Elephantulus edwardii | reverse complement strand
CCATCTTCTCTTGATACTTCCTGGATCGTTTAATAATCTGCCCAAAGTATCCTTAAGTATTGCCACCCGTGGCTTGAATTTGTTTTTCAGCTCCTTCAGCTTAAGAAATGCTGAGCGAGTTCGGCCCTTTTGATTTTCTGACTCCAGCTCTCTACACATTTCATTATAGTATCCTGCTTTGTCATCCTGGGCTGCCTTTTGAAATTTTCTGTTTAGCTCTTTGATTTCTTGGTTTCTTGATTTCAGTATATACAGAATTATAATTGTAACCAAGCTGATCAAAGTAAAGACTCATCACCATTGCACCAGATCCGACTCATGGCTGACCCTCCAGTGAGGTTTCAGCCACTGTTGGTCACAAGGGAGTAGATTGTCCATCTTTCTCCTATGAGCCACTGGTGGGTTTGAACTGCCTGAGAGGTTCCGCCTTTCAGTTAGCAACATGACTTCTCTATAAACTATGTCACCAGATCTCCGTCTACCAAGCTAACACATGACCTGCATTATTAACACCAATGTAAATAACATTGCAAATTCATATATTAGAAATGTAGCTAATGTGTTATGTGGTGTGTGGATATTTCTTCAGTTTTCTACAGATGAATGTTCAGTTTTGCCAGAATCATTCATTAAAGAGGCAGTCATGTCCCCACTCAATTTTTTTCATCTACTTGTCAAAGATCAATTGGATATAAGTAGATTGGTTGATTTCTGGGTTCTCAGCTATTCCATTGACCTATGTGTCTTTGCAGTATCAATGCCATGTTATCTTGATTACTATGGTGGTGTAGTAGGTTTTGAGATAAGGAAATGTGACACCTCCTGATTTGTTTTCAAGGTTTATTGGAGACCTAAGGGTAAGACCCCAAACTAAAAAGATCATTGTTGTTGTTGTTGTTAAGTGACATTGAGTTGTATATGACTCATAGCGACCCAATGAATGAAAGACCTGAACTCTTGTATAACTTTTATTTTTTTCTCCGAGTTCATAAGGTTTCTGGAGGCAAGCTATTTCAGAAGTGGATTCCACTCCTGCTTCCAAGCTTGTTTTGCTAGGAGAGCTCCACCAAACACTGTTCACCATGTATAATCATTATTGCATTTGGCACATCAGTGTCGCAGTGTTTAGCATCACAGCAACTACAAGTCACCTCTGTATAGCCAATGGACAGACCAGTGCTATACCACTTAGAAGAATGTTTGACAAAAAAACAATTTAAACCAGGCCTTAGGGCCACAGATTAAAATCACCCATCTTGGGTTTGGTAGCATAACTTTCTATCCACTAGGCCAACAGAGCTCTCTCTTATGTTGTTGTTATTGTTAAGAGCCATCGAGTCATAGACAACTCATAGTGACCCTATGAACGAAAGACCTGAACACTTGTATAACTTTGGTTGTTTCTCCAAGTTCATAGGGTTTCTGGATGCCAGCTATTTTGGAAGTGGATGCCACTCCTGCTTCCAAGCTTGCTTTAATCAGGGAGCTCCACCAAACACTGTCCACCATGGGTAACCATTATCACGTTTGGTACACCGGTGTCACAGTGTTCAGCTTCACGGCGACCACGAGTTACCTCTGTACAGCAATGCACAGACCAGTGCTGTACCACTTAGTGGAATGTTTGACCAAAACCAATTTAAACCAGGACTGAGGGCCGCAGATTAAATCTATGGTATGCACAGACTTCCAAGCATGACCAAAAACTCACAACCAGGAACTGATAAAATTGATGAATGAGATTTTCTAAAAATAAAATCCTTATGTGTATATGTATATATGTGTATATATACATGTATATATATATGTATATATATGTGTATATATGTATATATTTGTATATGTGTATATATGTATATATATATATGTAAAATTTACCTACAAGGTAAAAAGGAAGCACACAGACCAGGAAATAGTTTGACAAGTATCTGAGAAGGAACTCATATCTAATATCTATCGGTTATTTCAAGGTGTCAATATGAAAATGACCCACAACCCATTACGAAGTGGGTAGAAGATTTGAGCAGATGCTTCACTAAAGAAGAAAGTCAGAGGACCAACAATCACATGGAAAAAGGCTCAGAATCCCTAGCCGTTAGAGAGATACAAATCAAAACAATGAGATATCATCTCACCCCAGCAACAGTGACAAGGTTCAACAGGACGGACAGTCATCAAATACTGGCGAGGATTCAGAGAGAGGAAGCTCTCATACACTACTGATAAATGCAGTGTGAAACAGAAAAACTACTGTGGGAGGCAGACCGAAGAGTCCTCGAAAAATTGAAAATAGAAATACAATTTGGCATAGCTATCTCAGTTTTAAGAATATGTCCCAAAGAAATCAGAACTGTGCACATATGCACATCTATGTTTGTCCTATGGACTGCCAAAAGAACAAACAGATATGTCTGGAAGAGGGTGCGGGCAGAGTGCTCCCTGGAGGAAAGTGGATAAAGCTTCATTTATGTACTTTGGGCATGTTTCTAGGAGAGGCTATTCCTTGGAGACTGCATCATCATGCTTGGAAAGGTGGAGGGACAGTGTAAGGAGAGGAAGACTCTCAAAAAGATAGATTGACATAGCAATGGGCTCAAGTGTTCCAGAGATTGTGATAATGGCACAGGATAGGACAGGTTCAGATCCGTTGTTCACAGTATCATACTTGATGGCACCTAACAACAACAACAACAACAACAACAATAATAATAACATGTTTATTGTAGCATTATTACCAATAGCAAGGAGATATAAGTTGTCCAAGTATCCATCAGCAAATGAATAACTATGGTACATCCACAGAATGGAAAATTACATAACTGTGAAAATTAACGAACTTGTAAAACATTACAAAAATGTAGATGAGTCTGGAGGACATAATACTGAGTGAAATATCTCAGTCACAAAAGGACAAATTCTACAAAGCCCACTGTGTTAATAGGAGAATGGATATGGTGGGAGTACAGGAGAATGGATAGACTATGAGCCTGTGGTAGGTGAAAGGGATGGTATTATGAAAAAAATGGAAAATTAGACTTATGTGTATAACAATTAACAAACTGGGACAGGTGAAGCATTACAAAATGAATTGGGGCAGGAATAGGGAGGAAAATGATATATGGATTAATGAAAACCAATTTCTCTGTAAACTTTCACTAAAATCACAATTAAAAACTAGAGAAGAAAACATTACAACAAGTAATACCTTCCTTGTAGAATGGATTTGAGATTTACTTTAGATAATATATATGTAATATTTAATTCAAGAGCTAGCTCATAGAAAAAGTAAAACAAAACAAAACACCAAAAAAACACAAAACAAGCCAATAACACTATCATCAAGCAAAATTTGAACATTTTACCCTTGAAACTCTTTTGAGAGTTTCAAATTCGGAATGTTAATTAAAACGCTCTATGCATCAGAGAGCTGGGCAATGACTAGGGATGATAGAAGGAGAGTTGATGCCTTTGAGCTGTGGTGCTGGAGAAGAGTATTGAATATACCATGGACTCCTAGGAGAACAAACGAGTTTGTTCTGAAAAGGGTGAAGCCAGGCTGCTCTTTGGAGGCAAGGATTCCGAAGTCCTGTCTGGTATATGTTGGATGTGTTGCAAGGTGGGACCAGTCCTTGGAGAGGGACGTCATGCTTTGAAGGGTGGAGGGACAGCGCAGGAGAGGAAGGCCCTTTGTAAGATGGATTGATTCAGTGACTGGGTAATGGCGATGGGTGTGTTGGGGACAACAAGATTGGCACAGGATAGAGCAGGGTTTAGGGATGTTGTAAATAGGGTTGCTATGAGTTGCAAGCAACTGGATGGCACATAACAACAACAACAAATTAATTAAAGAGTGAGTTATTAATCTATCATTCAAGGTTGTAGTTTACCAGGAATTATGTGAATGAGAAAGATGACACAGGTTTCTAGTTCTTAACACTCATGTTCTTTCAGTATCATTGTGTAAAATGTCTCTCTTGACATGTTATTCCTTAATAAAAGAGAAAAAAAGGGAAATAAATAAAAGAGAATAAACCCCCTTACTGTAGTGAACCATTACTAAAAGGGAGCAGATAACATTTTTTTGTCTTTCTTACCATCACCAGTTAGGATCTCTCCTTTCATTCCTTCTCTTTTCCTTTCTTTTTTTCTGGGCTACATTTCTATTTTCTTTAATGTACAATATTCAACCCTTTCCTGCATTTTTATGCAAACTCTTAAGCTATTTATTCTAAGATGCATTAAAATGATGGTAATCATTTTTATCTGCATTGTGCAAGTCCATTAACAAAACCTACTGCTCGTCGCGTTGGTACCAGCTTGCAGGGGACAGAACTATAAAACAGAGTTGAACTTCCCAACAGGCCAACACACTTTGTGTCAACAGTCAGGAAATTTGGAGATGTATTGCATTGGGCATGCCCACTGTCAGGGACTGCTCCAAAATACCGAAGGGGATCAATGTCGGTATGAAGACTAAGGTGAGCCTGATTCAGGTCATGGTCTTCTCAATCACCTGCTATGCATCTGAGAGCTGGACGATGAATAAGAATGACAGAAGAAGAATTAATGCCTGTGAGCTGTAGTGTTTGAGAAGAGTACTGAAGAGAGTAACAATAGAACACACAGGTATGTCTTAGGGAAAGTATAGCTGGGGTGCTCACTGGAGGCAAAGGTGGTAAATTCCTACTTTGGACATGTAGCTAGGCAAGGCTATTCCTTGGAAAGTGACATCGTACTTGGAAAAATAGTAGACAAGCGAAGGAGAGAAACGCCCCAATGAAATGGACTGATAGAGTGAATTCAGCAATGGGCTCTAGTGTGTCGGAGGAGATAAGGATGGCATAGGATAGGGCACGGCTCAGGTCTGTTGTTCTTAGGGTTGCTGTGAATCACACTTGACTCGATGGCACCTAACAACAACATAGATTTCCAAAGCTGTAATTTTTTTTAAAACTCTAAGCTGAAAGTAGTGGCTCAAAGCAGTGTTGCAATCCTGAAGGTTCCTGGTTCGAATCCACCAGCTGCTCCACCAGAGAGCAATGAACAATCTCCTCCTGTGCGATTAACTGCTCCTGAAAACCTGCCAGAGAGACAGCGATGGGTCAGTTCCAACTCGAGGGCACACAACAACAACTGTATGAACACAATAATAATAAAGTTCACATTCTTTAATTGTTAAACATTAAACACCAATGGCTCCCAGAAGGTGGTGATGATCTCTCATGGTTCAGAAATAATTCAGATGTCTGACAGTCTGTGAAAGTTTTTCTTCTTTTCAGAAGTCTTGTCGGATGTTTTGTTTGCCTCTCCACGTTGCTGCTTTGTTTGATAGATTTCATTTTCTAGTTGTACAATGCTCTGTTCAATCTCCTAATGCTTATCAACCAGGGATACCCAAGTTGCCTCCATTTCTCTCAATTTAGTCCCAGCTGTTAGTTGCATGTTCTTTCACTGCCAGTTGAAATCTTGAGTATGTTTCCTTAATTTCTGGAGCTCTTCTTTTTTTTTTTTATGTGAACCAGATTTTCATTGTGTCCTTTCCAGGCATTGCGTCCATGCTGCGACATTAGTTTTAGCTTCTCAGTTCGAACGGCTACTGGGCCATAGGATTATTTACACATCCTGGACATGCAGGAATAGAATTTTTCTGGCCCGAGGAAGAGACTGGAAGCTCATACTGTTTTGTACTGAGCAACTCAGTTGGTTGTCGAGCAGTCGGTCTTTCAAATTGGTTCCTCATTATGTTGATTTCAAAAAGCAGAATGATCTGGGGCTGTAAGGTAGAGCAGGTAGTTCTTTGTAGGTCGGTATCTGTCCTCTTCCACCAGCTCCGCAGGCACCTTGCTTACACCGGGTGCTTCATAACCTTGATCAAACAGGGCAACACATCCACCACAGCCTCTCTGGCCACTAAACCTTTGCCTACAGTTATGATTACTTAAGATTTGATGGGAATCTCAAGGCTGTGATCTTAATGAAAGGAGACGGGCCCCTTCTTTCTCACACGGAGTGGCCAGTGGAGCCAAATGTCTGGCCTTTTGTCACCACGTGCTTTAACGCTGTATCACCAGGACTTCTTATCTTTCAAACAGAACTTGTATGTTCCTTGGGGTTATGCCAACTTTGTTGTTGTTATTATGTGCCATCGAGTTGCTGGTGACGCATAGTGACCCTATGTATAACACCTCTGAACCCTGCCCTACCTTGGCCAACCTTGTTATTTCTGACACACCTATCCACATTACCCAAGTCACTGAGTCAATCCATCTCGTTGAAGATCTTCCTCTCTTGCACTGTCCCTCTCCAAGGACTGATCCCTCCTTGCAACCTGCCCAAAGTATGTCAGATGGAGCTTCAGAATCCTTGCCTCCAAGGAGCAGCCTGGTTTAATCCTCCCCAGGACAGACCAGTTTGTTCTCCTTGTGTCCCCTGGTATATTCAATACTGTTTTCCTGCACCACAGCTCAAAGGCATCAATTTTTCTCTATCATCCTTAGTCATTTTTCCAGCTTTCTGATGCACAGCAAGTAATTGTGAAGACCATGACATGGATCAAGTGCACTTTAGTCTTAAAACTGACACCATTGCTCTTCTGTAGTCTGGAGAGTTCTCTAATAGCAGACTTTCTCAGGATGATTTGCCTCTTGATTTCCTGGCTGCTGGTACCAAGACTGTTGATTGCAGAGCCAAACAAACTGAAGCCATTAACAATCTCAATCTCTTCGTCTATCGTAGTACTGCCAACTGGCCTTAATATTTCTTTTTTACTCCACAGTACTTATCACAGGGGTGAATGTGAAGGAAATGCTCAATATATATGTGGTGGCTGATCAGCTCTGACTTGGGATTTACTCTTCTAACAGGAAATGTAGTCTTAAAATTGAGCCTGTGCTTAGAGGTAAAGGTCTCCAGCAGCAGATTTCCACCCAAGCATTTCTAAAGGTTGCCGTGTATTAGAGTGGATCACAAATGACCTGCTGCTACTTTTCAGGACAAGATGGCCTGGACATAAAAAAGCTTAGTGACATATCTCTCTATCTCTGTCATCTCTATCTCTATCATCTCTATCTCTATCTCTATCTCTATCTCTATCTCTATCTCTATCTCTATCTCTATCTCTATCTCTATCTCTCTCTCTATCTCTATCTGATAGCACAACCCCAAAAACTTCCCTTTTGTTGACCATCCAGACCAACATCCACAAGCATCACAAAGCCACATTCCCAGAGTGGAGGTTTCCAGGCCTCCACTGGCATTCCCTCCCTACCCCTGTGGGGTTTTAAGCATCCATTTCCTAAACCCCATGCCTCTGGAAACTCTATGAACCTGGTGAACTTATGACAGTTATGGAAAGGCAGTAGGTCTTTTGTTCATAGAGTCGCTATGAGTCACGCTAGACTCTGGCAATCAACAACAACACACTCTCTCTCTCTCGCTCGCTCTTTCTCGCTTTCTCTCGCTCTCGCTCTCTCTCTTGCTCTCGTTCTTGCTCTCTCGCTCTCTCTCCACATACCAAAATTCTATACACATCTGGAGGAATAAAGGGTCTGAATAAAAAAATAAATGAGATTTTTCAGTGTGACCACTGGGGGGCACTTACTTTTGAGTTATTTGTAGCACTTTTGTCCTTATTTAAACTGGAGAACAACTTGGCAGCTCAGCAGAACCTGCTGTGTTTAAGAGCGTTCTTTCTGTGAGTGCCAGAAAACCAAGAATGATGACAGCCTGAATGTCTTTTATTATTTCATGTATGAAGGGGCAATGGAGACAAAATCATTGATGCCATCAGCCTGAGTCTAAAAATGCTGACGTGGAACCACAGTGTTGTAGCTTACAAGAAAAACAAAAAGAATGCAGTGCTACGAAATACCAAAGTCTTTTAAAAAAAGTCACATGCAAACTCTCCCGCCCACACCAGAACCATATTGATACACATTTTGTTGTATGATATTGATGACTATTCCACTTTTCAACTCCTTAAATACTCTTCCACTTCGTCATTGTGATTCTCGTTTCCATTCATTCCTGTGCCTTCTTTTCTGTCTTCTGAATTTTCTCCTTCAGCAAATGCTGTCTTTTTTAGAACACACAGTTGGTTACCCTAAGGACTGTACACCTCCCTGGTGGTGGTGTTCACCTTGGAAGCCTGTCTCCTCTTTGCCTAAAAGCTGTTTTCAGGTTCAGAAGAGTGACTAAGATCCATAGAATTGGGAGCTCTATTAGTTTCTGTCATACCAGCAAGCCTGACCATTTTTTAAATTTTATTTTATTGGGTTTTGTGTGTGTGTGTGTGTGTACTGTCAAATTGGGTCTGGTTAGTACAGAAAGAGATTGCCCATCCTTCTCCAGCAGGCATCTGGTAGATTCGAACCGTGTACCTCTGGGATTACAGTGTAGCTTCTTACCACTAGGCCACCAGAGCACCCTTAAACCTGACCATTTTTATGATTTTGAGTTTTGGTCCTTATTTTTGCCCACTCTTCCCAGGACTTTGGACTATGATCCCTTTCAGAGAGGTTGGCAATGGTAGCTGGTCACTGTCTCATTCTCCTAGCCCGTGAAGTTCTTCTAGAGTCATGAAGACTGAAATCCTTGAGGTCTTTTAGTACTGTGATTTATGAGTTTGCTTGTTTAGTTGAAAGGCGTGGCCTCTTCAAAGTATGTGGTTCTAATCCACTGACTGCTCTGTGAAACTGTTGAAACCCAAACAGCTATGTCACGGGAAATGTGCAGCCAGAGTGTTCCTTAGAGGCAAAGATGGAGAAACTCTCTCCCACATACGGTGAGCATGTTGCTTGCAGAGGGTGTACCTTGGAAAGGGATATCATCTTTGGTAGAGAGTCAGCAAAAGAGAAGAACTCCTGCTGGATGGGTTGATGCAGTGGCTGCAGCAATGGGCTTGAGTGTGTAATAGATGATGAGGGTGGGACAGGATAGGATGAGATTCAGGTCTGTTGTTCATAGGGTCACTAAGAGTCGTACTCAAGTCAATGGCACCTAACAACAACAATTAGTACATAGTTCTAGAGTGGAGGGACAGCGCAGGAGGGGAAGACCCTCTATGAGGTGGATTGATTCAGTGACTCTGGTAATTGGGATGGGTGTGTCAGAGGCAATGAGATTGGCACAGGATAGAGCAGGGTTTAGGGCTGTTGTACATAGGGTCGCTATGAGTCGCAAGCGACTCAACGGCACATAACAACGTAACAACAACCTAGTACAGCACACAGTCTAGTCTATACAGTATGGTATTAGTACATAGTCCACTCATTCTTTCATTTTCGTCACTCTTCTTTGCTCGTGGCAGGAAGAGACCAAAGGTTGCACTTTAGTTGCTTGCTTGCAAACTTTTAAGACCCTGGTGGCCACTCACCAAAGTAGGAAGCCAGTCAAACTATAATTGTAACTCACAGCCTATTTCTCATGCTGTCGTCTTTATTCTTCCTAGTATCTGAACACTTCCTGTCGTCCTATAATATTGACTGCAGTTTGGAGACCAAGAAAGAGGTGGTCCAGTGCATGGGCTCTTTTCAGGATGGAGTGGCCGAGAAGTGTGTGGATTATTTCCAGAGATTCCGGCGTTCCACCCACGTGACACCTAAATCCTACCTCTCCTTTATCCAGGGGTATAAGTTTATCTATGGAGAAAAGCATGCAGAAGTGCAAACCCTGGCCAACAGGTACGTATAAAGACCAAATAGGAATGAGTTTAAAATAACAGTTTTCAACCAGGGGCAATTTAGCCCTTGAAGGTCATTTGACAATGACTAAAGACATTGATTCTTTTTTTAAAATAGCTTTGGTACTGAAGTGTGTAAATGCATCAGGCTTTGAATCCAACGGTCGGCATTTCAAATCCACCGACTGCTGTGCAGAAGAAAGATAGACAATCTCTTCCCTTAAAAATTTACAGCTTTACGAACCCATTAGAAGGTCATTCTGAGTTGGAAGAGACTGGACGACATTGAGAAGGAGAGAGAGTGATACCACTAACAAGTGCTTTTGTGATGCAGTCACTTAAGCAACTTTGCTGCTCACCAGAAAGAGGATGGTTTGAACCTATCAGTTGGTCTGTGCGAGAAAGATATGATGGTCTTCTTCTAGAAAGATTTACAGCCTTGGAAACACAATGGGGCAGTTAAACTCTGTCCTCTAGGGTCACTGTGAGATGTAATCAATGTGACCCAAGTGGGTTGTTTTGTATTCAGTGATGCTGATATTTGGAGTAATTAATTGTTCCATCAAGTCAACTGACTCAACACTGACCTGTCAGTGGCTTTTCAGAGGCTGTAAATCACCTGGGAGGAGATTGTCTCATGGAGCAGCTGGTGGATTCGAACCACCTGCCCTCAGAGCCGTCAGAATTCCTTTGACCTTTACAGTAGAAGTCATGGATTCTGCTAAACACCTAAGATACACAGGGCAGCCCCCTCAACAGAGAATCAGTATCGTTATTGCTAAGGCTGAGGACCCCGGCTCTGCAGCTGATCCTAGAGTGTTGTTTCTTGCGTCCTACCGTGGACTGACTACCAGTAGGTTGAAGAAATTTGTCTTGTGAGATGTCTTGCTATAATACTGCTTAGAAGCAAGGAAGGAAAAACTTTACCTCACTTATTTTAGACATATTGTCGGGAGAGACCTGTCAGTCCCAGAGAAGAATCCATGTTTGATAAAGAAGGTCAGTGAGAAAGAGCAACACCAAGGCAAACTAGGAGATGGATTGACCCAGTGTCTGCAGTCAACGGGCTCCAATATAGCAACAAATGTGAGGGTGACTCAGGACTGGGTTTCACTCTATTTACAAAGGGTCACTATGAACTGGCACTGGCTCAATGGCCCCTAAGAATCCGACAGGGTGGACAATGCTAAGTTCTTAGTAAGTCAACAGATTCAAACTATGAGCTGCAATACTATGCAATCCTATGGGGCAGAATATAAAATGATCCAAGAAGCATTAAAAAAAGATTAAAGGAGTGTACAGAGTCATTGTACCAAAAAGAATTGGCTGACAAAGAAGAATGTCAAGAGGCATTGGTGATGAAAGAGGAAGTTTAGACTTAGTGGAAAAAAAAAGTCCCAGGAATTGGTATGATACGAATTGATGTATTTCAACAAACAGATGTTGCCCGGGATGTGCTCATCAGGTTGTGTCACGAAATCTAGAGGACCACCACCTGGCCAATTGCCTGGAAGAAATTCATATTTATTCCCATTCCAAAAAATGGTGACGCAACAGAGTGTGGAAATTATCGAATAATATCACTCATATCACACACAAGCAAAATCCTGCTGAAGATTATTTTAAAAAATCACTGGAACAGTACATTGACAGAAAACTACCAGACATACAAGCTGGGTTTAGAAGAGATTGTGACACTAGAGACATTATTGCCAATGTCAAATGGATCTTGGCAGAGAGCAAAGAGTATCAGAGGAATGTTTATCTGTATTTCATTGACTATGCAAACACATTTGACTATGTGAATGACAACAAATTGTGGCTAAACTTGAGGAAAATGTTACTTATAGAACACTTGATTGTGCTTATGTGAAACTTGGACCAAAAAGCAGTCCTCAGAACAGAGCAAGGAACATGGCATGGTTCACAATCCAGAAGGGAATATATCAGGGATACGTCCTGTCTCCATACCTTTTGAATCTATATGCAGAACAGATCATTCGGGAGTCTGGGCTTTATGAGGGGGAATATGGCATCAGGATTGGAGGAAGGCTTATCAAAAACCTATGTTATGCAGATGACACAAACCTGCTTCCTTCATCTGAAGAAGACCTGAAGCACTTCCTGGAGAAGGTCAAGGGCTGCATGTAGTCTTCAGTATGATTGAAGCTCAACATAGAAAAGAGATTCTCACTGCTCACTCAGCCAATTGGTACTGACATGATGCATGGAGAAGAGATTGAGATTGTGGAGCTGAACAAGCTGTAATTTTTTAACAATTTTTTAAAAAAAATCTGCTGTCAGGGTCCTCTCCAGAGTACTGAGAAGCAACAGTGTTAGTCTAGAGACTAAGGCATGCTGATCCTGGTCAAGGTCTTTGCAGTTACCTGCTATGCACCAGAGAACTGGAAAATGACTAAAGATTACAGAATAATCAATGCCTTTGAGTTATGGTGCTGGAGAAGAGTCTTGAATATACCATGGACTGCCAAGAGAACAAATTGGTCTGTTCTTGGAAAGAGTGAAACCAAGTGTCTCCTTCGAGCCTAGAATTTTGAAGGATTCTGGGACTTCATCTGACATACTTTGGACATGTTGTAAGGAGGGACAGGTCCTTGGAGAGAGACATCATGTTTGGGTGGGTGGAGGGATGGCGCAGGAGGGGAAGACCCTCTACGAGGTGGATTGATTCAGTGACTGGGGTAATCAGGATGGGTGTGTCAGAGGCAATGCGATTGGCACAGGATAGAGCAGGGTTTAAGGCTGTTGTACATAAGGTCGCTATGAGTTGCAAGCGACTCGATGGCACCTAACAACAACAACATCAAATACTTTGGGCATGTGGCCAGGAGGGACTGGTCCTTGGAAAAGGACCTCATTCTTGGAAGGGTGGAGGGACAGCACAGGAGAGAAGATCCCACATGAGATGGATTGATAGAGTAACTGGGGAAATGGGGGTAGGTGTGTTGGAGTCGGTGAGACTGGCTCAGGCCAGGGCAGGCTACAATGAGTTACAGGTGACTTGATGGCACATAACAACAACCACAACCACAACCAGTTTCTTGGTTTTTTAGGAGCCAGAGTATTCCTTAGAGGTAAAGATGCTGACATACTTTGTCTCACACCCTTTGCCAGAAGGGACTTACTGCCAGACGAGACTGGGTGATCAGAGAAGGAGAGGAAATTGCCTATCAAGATTGATGGACACAATGACTGTAAAATGGGCTGACGGGGATGGTACAGAATAGGGCAAGATTCAGATCTGTCCTTCAGAGGGTTACTGTGAGTCAGAGTCTATTTGACGGCACTTAACAGCCACCACCACCACTTTCTATGAGGTGGTGGTGGTTCAGTGGTAGAATTCAAGCCTGTGCCTTTATCCTTCCCATCAGACACTCTTGGGTATAATAACATTTGCAGCATATTCATTTATGAAATACAATCATCACTACTCTTAGTAAAGGAACCCTGGTGAGGTAGAAGGTGAAGTGATGGGCTGTTAACCAAAAGGTTAGAAGTTTGAACCCACCAGCTGCTCCATGGGAGAAAGGTGTTAGTGGTTTCTTTACACTGAGATTTACAGCCTTGGAGGTCTCATGGAGGACCACCATGTGCCACCATCAATCAATTCTGCAGTGGTGTGTTTGCTTTAAACGCATCTTAGTCTAATTGGAAAATGTGGCCAAGTACCGTATATTTTTGACACTGCTGGCTTGGACTTTTAAATCCTAGAATGAATACTGGATTGGAAAAACTCAAAGAGGCATCAGAATCAGTTGCAGCCTTGAGCAAAGAACTAGAAGTGAAAGAGAAGGAGCTGCAAGTGGCCAATGAAAAAGCCGACACGGTAGGTGGACATTTACATGTCTATCAGATTCCTTTAGCATTCTGGGCTCTTAATCATTAATGGTATGTGTATAATTGCTAGTATATCACCTACGAGTGTACTTTTAAAAGAATCCATTACAGTGAAGCACTGTTAGTTTTATGTATGAAGAACTGGGTGAGTGGATGGAATCAACGAGTCAAGGCAAATATGTGCCTTTTCACCTGGGTCCTTTGTACCTGTTAAGGAGATATTTGCTGGGTTTTGTTTTTTTGTTATTGTTGTTTGTTTCCTACAACTTAGGTTTTAAAAGAAGTTACAATGAAAGCACAGGCAGCTGAGAAGGTGAAAGCCGAGGTCCAAAAGGTGAAGGATAAAGCCCAGGCCATTGTAGACACCATCTCGAAAGATAAGGCCATTGCCGAAGAAAAACTGGAAACAGCAAAACCAGCTTTAGAAGAAGCAGAGGCAGCCCTGCAGGTATGTCTGTGTGATACAGCAGAAGAGCTTTAGCACCCGGGAGGCAGACTGTGGCACAAAGGTTTGTTATAGCAAAGGTTTCGTTTAATGCTCCCATCACTGAAATGGTTTCTAGCAATTTTCTGGTTGAAGACTTGCTGAGTTCTTTTAGGTTTTGCATATAGTCCCTGTGGCACCTCATTCTTCACTGGCACGTGATGATCACTGTCAGGATGGTGGTGGGGAGCGCTGTGTCTCATTTCAGTTCTGTCCTCAATAAGATGTGTGGTTTTGAGAAAGTCACATCAACTCTACAGGCTGTCATTCACTCATTCACGGAAAACACTGAGGACCTTTGAGATGCCTTATTTAATTTAGCTTTTCTTTTTCTGTGTGTGTGTGTGTGTGTTTCTTTTTTTAAAACTTTAAAAAAATTTATTTATTAATCTTAATGAAAGTTTACAGAGACTTAGGGTTTCCAGTCATTCATTGTTGCACTTCTCTCCCTGCCCACCCCCCTCCCCCCAAATTTACTCTTCTCCTTGAAAAGTAAAACTTTTTCATTGTTATGCAGTCCCTCCCCCAAGTCCACTGCACTGTGCAGCCTTCATTCTGGACTCCTGTCATGACAATAATACCTAATCATATATCCCTTTAAAACAGTTCTCTCCCTCATCTGTTACAGTGCAGTATTCATCATGTCGAGGAACCCTTGTGATATAAGATGCTTCGTGTTGGACACTAACTTAATGATCAGCAGTTCGAATCCACCAGATACTCTGTCAGGGAAAGATAGGTAGTTTTTCTTGATAAAAGGTTGCCATGGGTTGGAACCAACTCAAAGTTAGTGGGTTGTGTATGTGTTAGCTAAATAAATAACTACTGACCAGTGTTAATATATCTAATTAGAGGCAGAATTTGAACAGACATCTAACACATGCAATCAGTGCAATAGTGGAAGGATTACCCAATAGTCAAGGTCCACATGAGAATTTAAGTGTGTTTGCTTGCTGATTTACAGTAGTTTGCGCTTTCAACTGGATTTCAAAAAATATGGTGAAACCTAGTTGAAATTGTTTACTACACGTTAGTAACTGAGCATGTAAATACTTTGCTTTTTAGTTAATCTGTCCCTGAGTTCAGTTGCTGAAATTATAAAGAAAGTTGGGTTCACTGATACAGTGTGTGTGGTAAGCCAGAAAATATGTTGGGGAATGGTCCAGTTTTGAAGATTTAATTTAAGATCATTAAAAACTCATTTTAAAGTAGCTTTTCCTTTAATCTTACTCATCATCTACTCTTTTACACACTGCTAATTCAAGTTATTAGATATCTGAATTGAGCACGTATTTTTAGCTGATAATGTAATTACTCTTTTACCAGTTCCTTAACATACTTCCTGCAACAATTCTGCACCTTTTGGCCCACATTAAGTTGTTAAGTTTCCTGAGTCCATATAATACATGGCTTTATAGGTTTTTTAGTCAATGAAGATATTGCCTTTACTCTTTTCTTCTCCCTTTTTCACACCGTTTTTATATATTGAGATATCTTTCCTTCTATGTTTTCCTAGCCCTAGAGTTTTCAGTGTCTGGTTTCTGAGACTTAGAGGCATCGTAATCCCTTTTTATCTCTTTGGTTTACTTGAGAGTTTCTGATCAATACAGAAAAAAGGATGACAGCACACAGGAACACAGACAACTTTGTTGAACTTATGTTATCTTCTGGCATCACAGAACAGAGCATCTGGTAACTAAAAATCTTATTAAATGGCTAAAGCTTTCAAACATTTGGGAAGCTTTCCATGCCTTTTGATATTATGTTTTCCAGCATCCTCCTCATTCAGTGATCTCTACCGAATAAGTAAGATGAAGTCGTTGACAGTTTCAATCTTTTCTCCATCTAATGGAACTTTTCTAAGCAGGTATTAGAAATTGTCAATTCTGATTCATTCTACTACTAAGAATTTACCTTTACTTGCCAGATATTCAGAATCATAATCTAAACCTTAACAAGATCTCCAGATGAATCTTATTTCTATTTGATGTTCTCTAAGAATCATTTGGGCATATAGTTAAGCCATAGGTCTGGATTCGGCATATCTGAGTGTGACACATGAGTGGGAATAGGAATCGTTGTTGTTAGGTGCTGTCAAGTTGAGCATGACTCATAGTGACCCTACAAACAATAGACTTGAACCTTGTCCTACCCTGTGCCATCCTTACAATTTCTGACACACTCAAGCCCATTGCTGCAGTCACTGTGTCAATCTAACTGTTTGAAGGTCTTCCTCTTTTTTGCTATCCCTCCACCTTCCCAAGCATGGTGTCTCTTTCCAGGGAACCAAGGAACAAACTACACTAACAGCATGCCTGAAGTATGTGAGATGCAGCTTCATCAACTTTGTCTCCAAGGAGGACTCGAACTGCACTTTCTCCAAGACATACATGTTTGTTCTTTTGGCATTCCATGGGATATTTAGTACTTTTCTCCCACACCACAACTCAAAGCATTAATTCTTCTTCTGTCATCCTTATTCATTGGTCATCTCTCAGCTACAAAACAAGTAGCTGAAAAGACCATGACCTGAATCAGGTGCACCTTAGTCCTCAAATGCAAATTCTCAGCAGATTGTCAAACTAGAATGAACCAGTTCAAAGCCCTGTGTCTAAGAGCTTAGTAGAATGTGTTTTGTTCTAGTTTCTTTATTAAAAGTTCAGGTCTCAGCTAAGAAAGCTCTAATTACCCAGCCTGTCAGCCCTGCACCTTCAGGCTAGTGTCAGTTCCCTGTGACAAGTCAGAGTTGCTTAAGACACAGAGAGAGAAAGACAGGTTCTTGACCTACATAAGTAATGAGTAGGACAGTACTCAAAGTCGTCTAGATTTTCCCAGGGTTAGTGTCCCTGATAGCTACTTCATTTTCGTTAAGATCACACATTCCCCTTCCTGACACAAAGTATGATTTTAGGGAGTCACAGCTCTTCACGTCTGTGACAGACTTTCTCTCTTCTCACTGACCATGAGAAAATGTTCAAATGAAAAAAAACCTCAACTTTTCCAGGTGCATACTTAAAAAAAATTGTTTTTGCATTAAATATGCTTCAGACTTTGCATCTAACTTGAAAAAAATATTACCTGCCAAAGTTTCTGAAGCCATGAGAGCTGGGTGTTGGTTTTGTTTGTTTTTTTGTTTTTTTTTTTCTTGTGTGTACCATCAAATTGGATCCGACTGGCACAAGAGGAGATTGCCCCTCCTTTTCTCCAGTGGAGCATTGGGTGGATTTGAACTGTGTGCCTTCAGGATCACAGTGCATCTTCTTGCCACTAGGCCACCAGACCTCCCTGCTGAGTTCATTTTCCAACTTTTAACAGAAAAATAGCTCCTGCTTCCCTGTACTTGTTTGACTAGATGTCCTTCTATTTTTATAATAATGGTCTCGTAGTATTATTTTCCTTTAGAGGCAAAGCTAGTTCACTCAGCATAATGCTCTCTAGTCTCTCCCAAGTTATGTAGTATTTTTTGTAATCATTTCTCTTGAGTGCTGCATAGTATTCCATTATGTGAATGTACCACACTTTCTCCATCCATTCAGTTATAGGGAGATAATTATGCAACAATGAATGAATTTTTTTTAAAGTGAATTGGGATAGGGTAAAGGGAGGGGAGTGGGGGTAAAATACACAACTATGAATGAGTGAAAGTCTAACTTTTCTCTAAACTTTCATTAAAATCACAATGAAAAAAAATTTATTTTAAAAATAGCTTCTGAAGTCTTCTTTAAACCATCATTAACTGAACTAGTTAAAAAATATCTGACTTGAACATTAGTGTCTTTTGGGAACTATCTATATAGTTCAAATTTATAAAAGCAACTTAAAGGTTAGATAAGGCTCTTAGGGGGCATTGACTTTATATTGAGGAACATCTCAAGGAAACAAAAAGAAAATTCTTGCAGAACTCAAGGAGACTAGTCAATTTCACCTGGATTATGTGCACAGAAATGGGTTATGCTTTGCATTGTATTCTATGTATATTCCAATGGTGCTGTCTATATGGAGTTGTGCAGATGATTCAAACGCTGTCCAACTCTATTCAAAGGCCCATGGTTTGAACCTGCCAGCAGCCCCACGGGAGAAGAATGGCTGATCTCTTGCCATATCATTAGTGTCTCTGAAAACCTGCTGGAAGTCAAAGGCTGTGCTACTCTGGTGGTTCAAATCCACTAGTAGCTCCTTTGGAGAAAGATAGAATAATTTTCTCCTGTGCCATTTATAGCCATGGATACCCACGTGGATACCCGTGGCAGGTCAGTTATGAGTCTGTTGCTGTTTGATAACAATGAGTTCCGTTTGAGCTGAGTTTTCTCTGTTTATTTTGAACAACAAAACCAACATGCTTGCTGGCCTCTGTTAAAGGTTTTGAGTTAACACATGAGTGCTTGTCGATACTTCTCTGCTGACATGGTCTGGTGACCTCTTGCCATCTTGCAGACCATCAAGCCTTCAGACATCGCAACTGTCCGCACCCTGGGCCGCCCCCCACACCTCATCATGAGGATCATGGACTGCGTGCTGCTATTGTTTCAAAGGAAAGTCAACGTGGTGAAAGTGGACCTGGAGAAAAGTTGTACCATTCCTTCCTGGCAGGAATCTTTAAAGCTGATGACAGCAGGGAACTTTCTACAGAACCTACAGGTTGGTGGTTCAATAATGCCGTGCCAAGAGGAGGCTTAGCTTCACTGGAGCGTCAGAGTCCTTGAATAAAACATAGGCACTGAGCTGATGCGTCTGAAAATACTGCTTTGGTCTTTCTCAGTATTCCTAGAAGTTGTAGTCATGAGAGTTAATGAGACAACACAAAGAGAAGGAGGAGAGTAGTAAGTGGAGTCTGAAGGTTCCTAACTGGTGAGAAGCGAGGGGATAAAGTGAAGGATATATATGGAAGTTATCAGAGATATGAGAAGACCAAGAGACTGAAGTGAAGAGGCAAAGGGAGAAGGGAGTTTTTAAAATGAAGAAGGAATCCAGAGTAGGTTTAATTGAAAACTCCCTTGCAGTGTTTTCAGATGCATCACTTCAATCCCTATGGAATGGTCAACTAACATGAAGAAGACAGTTCGTATCACTGAACTGTACATGTGAAAACTGGAAGACTGTAGGAATGACATGTTTTGTTACTTCTGCATTCACACACACACACACAGAGAGAGAGAGAGAGAGAGAGAGAGAGAGATTGGAAGTGGGCAAGTTAGACTTTTGTGGACTGAGATACAGCATGTGATGTAGAGTAGAGGTAGAACTAATTAGGAATATTCAACCCACATCCATTTCTCAAACTAGAACTTTAGTGCTAACTTTCATTCCATATTCAATCTAGTGTCTCTTAAGTAACTGTTAGTACTGTAGCATTTTCTGAGCCGTTCTGTTATAGATATTATAGTAAATCACTTATGAAACTACTGCTACAGCATTTAGATTTGACCTAGATAACAGTGATGTTGTCGTTGCTGATTGCCTTTGAGTAGAGCATGACTCATAGCGACCCTGTGAACCAAAAGCTTGAAGCCCCTCTACAACTATCGACATTTACAGAGGTTAATGATGAGACAGTATGAATTTACTGTTAGTGGGAAGCGACGTGTTGGTGCACAAAAACAGTGGTGTGCTAAGTGCCACAATGGAAGTTTATTGTACTGTTTGAGTGGCGAGAAGGTTTTGATTAACTCTGTGTGTGGCACTCTGACAATGGGAATAAGAGTGGACAGATGGACCAGGCTTTACAGAAAACTGTGAAAATGGAATTGTGCTTTGAATAAGGTTCTGGCAGGTGACACCAGGCTGGTGTCAATGCTGTTCTTGAAAATTCCTTTATGTTTGTCTTTATGCCATTGTCATCCTTCAGTTACTTCCAGACATTTGTTTTTAAGTTTTGGTGTTTTTTGTGTTTTTTTTTTTTTTTAATTTCTCTATCCTTCAGTGCTTAAGAGTGCAAATAGTTTAAAAAGTGAATTGAAAGAGGTTTAAATGAGGAAATGAGCATAAATTCAAAACTTGTTAGGTGTAAAATACATTCAGAGGGCTTGAATGAGACCAGGTGTCACTTGGCTAAGTATCATAAGCCCAGAGAGATGAGTTAATTCTTGAAGGAAATGATATTGGGCTTGTATCAAATTCAGCTGCTTTGATTCAGTAAGCTACTTCAGTTCAATAAGGATATCTGAAAATTTTTACATGGTATCTATGTCTCCATAAAAAGAACTTTTCAACAGCCTAATGAGTAATAGCTAGCAGTTTTTCAGCAACAGAAATGGGGTGGATGAGCCCAAAGACATATCTGATTCTTGGATTAAAATTCTATTCGTTTTTTTTTTTTAAAAGGTTTAAATGAGAGTTTATTCTCTACATCTTGGATGTTTTGTGAGCACTTTTATTTATAGAATTATTTAGTTGTTAAATGTCTTTCCATGTTAAAAACGTTTAATGATTCTCCTTTTAAAAAATTATCAAAGATCACTTTCAAATATTCCAATTCCATTATTTGAATAGTTTTCCCTTTAGTTGCAGGGAGGAGTTTTTAATCCGTTTCTGTTCCTGCTTTTAAATTTTGTATCCCTGGAAGACAATCATTCAAACTCCTGATAGTTCTGTGATTAAAATTTAATTCACCAGCCTCAGGCCTAATATGCAAGTTATTAGCTTTACATTTCAGGTGATTTTAATAGTACTTCCGTCCGAATTTATTTAGCACTTTATTGACCCTAAATGTTTAAACATATACATCTTTAAGCTGAATATGCCTTTATGTTTGTTTTTCATTGCTGGTTTTATGTATTCTGTAGGTCATTTATTTAGGATTAATACCATTAAGTTTTTCTTGCTTTGAGAATTCTAATAATTATATTAGCATTCACCACCTAAATAATTTAATCTTTTTTATGAATTCCAGACCATTTCTCCAGGCTTGGCACTTCTTGACTATGCAAAGTAACTTGTTTTGTAACATATACTTCTTTGCTATTAGTTCATACTGTGATGTCACCCCAGGACCTTTGCATAAAAAAATCCTGAACCATTGTTAAAATATGATGTCATTCACCCAACTTTGGCTGTTTCCTGGTTCCAAACTGACTGGCAAATGCGAGTGTAATGACCTCATGGAAAGAAGGATTCTGACTTTATCTGACTGCTTTCTTTCCTAGCAATTCCCCAAAGACACAATCAATGAAGAAGTGATAGAATTTTTGAATCCTTACTTTGAAATGGCAGACTACAACAACGAAACGGCTAAACGCGTGTGTGGGAATGTGGCCGGTCTTTGTTCCTGGACCAAAGCCATGGCTTCCTTTTTTTCCATCAACAAAGAGGTGTTGCCTCTGAAGGTAAGCCTCCCAGGTAGAAGTGCTTGAAATGAACCTGCTCAGGGTCTCTAGGTCAACTGGTCTTATCTCTTCACCACAGCACGGGAGCGCTCAGCCTCTGTGCTATTGTACTCGGGTCCACAGGGAGAGTGAAGCCCAGCAAAGCCAAGCTCCGATGCGCCTTTCTTCCCTGTAATCCTTCTTCAATCAGAATTGCATGAGCCTTTAAGCATGGACTTTCTATAACGATACTAAGTCTATTGCGTGCTGCTGGATATTTTTTCAGCTACAATGTCAACGTAAAATAAAAACCACAAAAAACCCCCACAACACTATAGCACTATAAAATTATAGGAATATAGAAGAGGTTCCTATAACATTCAAGATTTCCTGCCAGGGAACTGAATCAGTAAGGCAGGGTCAAGAAATATGATGTTAGTGGCTAGAAAATGCCCCAGACTTGTGCTTTCATTTTTAATAGGATATGAAAAAGCACTCCTCTTCTCTTCATCCTTCAGAATCTTAGTATCACCTATTTGTCTTTATTGCAACTTTGAGACTGCATCTTACATTTATCCTTGAGTGATTTCACTTTACTCTTTATTGGTGAATGTTCACTATGGAAAACACAAAGTTTTCAACAAATGAAGACACAAATACTTTGTTTTTGAAAACCAAATATTGATGCCTCAAAATACATCTATAGATTGATTTGGTATTTTGTTTATCTAGAAGCTTGCTCTCTGAAACATTAACCAAAATCCACGTAACTTGTAAACTAACTTGGAAACATGTAAACAACTCAAGTAAGTACAATCATCATGATAATGATCAAAGGTAGACGAAATGACAGCACAGATGGAATATAATGTTCTTTTTATCCATTACCATACTATAAGGGGCTCTGATGGCTTAGTGGTAAGGAATTTTGCTGCTAATTGAAAGACATGAAGTTCAAATCCCCCAGATGCTCTGCCGGAGAAGGATGACCAGTCTCCTCCTATGCCCCTTCCTGCTTCTGAAAACCCAATGGAGAATCAGCTATGAGTTGGTTCCAGCTCTATGGTACATAACAACCATTGCCATACTGCAATTAGTTTTATGGTAGTTGAGCCTTCTGGGGCTTTGTTGTTGCTGTTGTTTTTGTTATGTGCTGTCAAGTCACCTGAAACTCATAGCGACCCTATATACAGCAGCTCTGAAGCCTGCCCTGTCCTGAGCCAGTCTCACTGACTCTGATACTCTTATCTCCAGTGCCTTAGTTACTGCATCAATCCATGTCATCTGGGGTCTTCCTCTCTTGTGCTGTTCCTCCACTCTCTGAGCATGATGTCCTTCTCCAAGGGTTGATTCCTCCTGGCCACATGGCCAAAGTATGTGAGAAGAAGCTTCAAAATCTTAGCCTCCAAAGAGAAACTTGGTTGCACTCTCTCTAAGACAGACCTGTTTATTTTCTTGGTGGTACAAGACTCATCTCCATAATCACAACTCAAAGGCATCAATGCTGCTTCTATCCTCCTTAGTCATTATCCAGCTCTCTGATGCATAGCAAATAATTGTGAAGATTGTGGACTGGCTCAGGTGCACCTTCGTCTCTAGACTAACATCGTTGCTTTTCAGTACTCTGGAAAGGTCCCTGACAACAGATTTACCTAATTCCCTGACTGCTGGTGCCCAAAGTGTTGATTGTGGAGCTGAGCACATTGTAACTGTTAACAATCTCAGTCTCTTCTCCATCCATCATGGTACTGCCAATTGGCCCAGTGGTGAGAATCTTTATCTTCTTGATGTTGAGCTCCAATTCACATTGAAAACTATAGTCCTTGACCTTCTGCAGCAAGTACTTCAGGTCCTCCTCAGTTTCAGCAAGCAAGCTTGTGTTAACTGCATAATGTAGGTAGTTGATGAGTCCTCCTCTAATCCTGATGTCACCTTCCTCCTCATAAAGTCTAGCCTCTCAAATTATCTGTTCTGCATAAAGATTGAAAAGATATGGAGACAGGACACATCCCTGATATACTCTCTTCCTAATGTTGAACCATGCAGTGTTTCCTTGCTCTGTTCTGAGGACTGCTTCCTGGTTCAAGTATAGGTCTTGCATAAACATAAGTAAGTGTTCTGGGATTCCCATTCTCCTTAAGGTTAGTCACAATATGCTGTGATCCACACAGTCAAATGCCTTTGTATAGTCAGTGAAACACAGATAGATATCCTTCTGGTAAGCTTTGGAGTTTTAGGGCAACTTAAATGAACCAAGACATTTTTGGCTCAGAGAGTTTTAGAACCAATAACTGATGTCTTAATGCTGGACTTCATATGTAGTGGAATAATTGAAGAATATGGCAAAGCTAAAAAAAAATCCTTATATTGCTTGATTAGGTGGCCTTGTAGCAAGAAGCTGCACTGCAATCCCAAAGACACATTGTTTGAGGCCTTCAGCTGCTCTGTGGGAGAAGGTCAGGCAGTCATCTCCTGTGCGATTCATTGCCTTTGAAAACCTGCTGGAGGGTCAGCTATGAGTCACTTCTGACTCCGTGGTACACAACAACAGCAACATATCAAATAAAACGTATAGAATATCATCTGCTAACTTTCCCAGTAAGCTTTCAGTGTCTGATAGGTAATTACATTTGAATAATGGGATGTCATTTTTTATTTTTAGTTATCTTACATTTCATTTTCTCGTAATTTCGGAAAGTGTTGTTGTTAGGTGCCACTGACTATAGTATGACTTATAGCAATCTTACGCATGTCAGACCTGAACCCTGTCCTGTCCTGTGCCACCCTCGTCATCTGTGACATCCTTGATTCAATGTTACTGTCACTGTGTCAATCCGTCTCGTTGAGGGTATTCCCCTTCTTTGCTGACCCTGCTCTTTTCCAAGTATTGTGTCTTTCTCTAAGGACTAGCCCTGCCTAACAACCCGCCCAAAGCATATGAGATGAAGATTCACCATCCTTCCCTCTGAGGAACATCCTGGTGGTACTCTCTCCAAGACATGTTTGCTTGCTCTTTGGAAATTAGAGGTCCACAATTATAGGTGTAACGATTTGTTGCTGTTGTGTATCATCGAGTTGGAACCAACCCACAGCTCACCCTCCATTGGGTTTTCCAAGGTAGTAAATTTTACAGGAGGAGATTGCCCATCCTCCTCCCATGGAGCAGCTGGTGGATTCAGCCTTGTGCGTTTGGGTTGCCAGTGCAGCTCTTTACCACTAGGCCACCAGAGCTCCTTTTACAGGGGTAAGGATTGGCAGGGGAATATTCTCTCTGAATGTTCTAGGAAAGAAGTCTTCCTTCCTTTCCTTAGCTTTTTGTTGTGGTTGACTTAACTTGATGTTACTTGGCTTAGAGATAAATCACTCTAATTTACACCTCTGTCTTCCAAGCTGGAAATGCCGGATATCAGCTTTGTGGTGTCATAGATGATCTTATTTCATTCTCGTGAAACAAAAAACAAACAAACAAAAGCCCTTAAGGCTGTTGTTTTTCCATTTATTTTTTTTTTAAATGGGGAAAGTGAAATTTACAGAGATTAAGTAACCTGCAGAAGTCCTGGAATTCCTAGCTTTAATATTTTAACTTCAAGGATTTCATATCTTTGCTGAAGAAAAAGAATTCTGGTGGCATAATGTGTTACGTGTCAGGCTTCTAAGTGAAAAACCATCAATTTTAATTCGCCAATTACTGCACAGGAGAAATGTGAACGGTCTCCTCCTACGAAGATTTATAGCTTCAAAAACCCTAAGGAGGGCTGTCATGAATTGAAACTAATACAGCAGCAGTGAATTTGGGGCTGAAAAGAATTCAGAAGCAATTTCAGCAGAACACTGACAAGGAACTGTCAGGAATTAAGCCAGATTCAGAAGAGAATGTGCAATGAAGAATCTCATTGCTGGTGTCAGATGGAGCTTGGCTAAAAGCAGAGAAGGCCACAAAGATGTTTACTTGTTTTTCATTGACTAAGCAGAGGCATTTGACTGAGGGGTTCATAACAAATTATGGATAACACTCAGAAATTCTAAAACACTTTCTTGTGCTCATTCAGAACTTATATGTAGGTCAAGGTGAAGCTTTTCAAACCAAACAAGAGCATATTCTATGGCTTAAAAATCAGGAAAAGGGTGAGCTCTGGTGGCCTAGGGGCAAGAAGCTGCACTAAAATCCCAGAGGTGCACAGTTCAAATCCACCAGATGCTCTGCTGGAGAAAAAGGGACAATCTCCTACTGTGCCAGTTAGATGTGATTTGACAGTATGTTGTTGTTATGTGCCGTCGAGTTGTTTCCGACTCATAGCGACCCTATGCACAACAGCCCTAAACCCAGCTCTATCCTGCGCCAACCGTACCGCCTCTGACACACCCATCCCGATTACCCCAGTCACCGAGTCAATCCATCTCATAGAGGGTCTTCCCCTCTTGTGCCTTCCCTCCACCCTCCGAAGCATGATGTCCCTCTCCAAGGACCC
>NW_006399903.1:1842655-1848708 GCF_000299155.1 Elephantulus edwardii | reverse complement strand
GAGCACATCCAGGGCAACATCTGTTATCTGAAATACTTCAATTGGTATACCATCTATTCCTGGGGCCTTATTTTTTGCTATTTTCTTCAAAGCCGCTTGAACTTCTTCCTTCATCACCATAGGCTCTTGCTCATATGTTATTTCTTTAAATTCCTCTGTATCTGCCAATTCCTTATACACACAAAAAATAATAAAATTTAAAAAATTTAAAAAAGAATCAGGAAAGGTATGCATTAAGCTTTTATGCTTGTACCACACTTACTAAATTTGTATGTTGAGCAAATAATCCAAGAAGCTAGACTGAAGATGACAACAGGATTGGTGGGAGACTCATTAACCACTCATGATACAGGGATGACACACCTTGTTCGATGAACGTAATGAAGATTGGAAGCTCTTACACATGAAGGTCAAAGATTACCACTATGGAACACACTTTTAATTTAAAAATACAATTCTTTCTAATTGGGCTAATAAACAGCTTCATGATGAAGGGAGAAAGAAATAAGAGTTGTTGAAGATTTTGTCTTTTTTGGATTCACAATCACTGCTCCTGGGAAAAAGCTGTAAAAAGTTAAATAAATAGAAGTATATTGCACTGAGTAAATCTGCTGTAAAAGAACTCTTTAAAAATGTCAAAGAGGAAATATAGGTAAACCTGATCCTAGTTATGGTATTTTCAGTTGCCTGTCAGGGACCTCTCCAAAGCGCTAAAGAGTAATGATGTCAGTCCAGCGAGCGACTAAGGTGTGCTTGATCCAGGCCATGGTCTTCAAAATTACTTGCTGTGCATCAAAGAGCTAGACAGTAACTAAGGATGACAGAAGAAGAATCGTTGCCTTTGAGTTGTGGTCCTGGAGAAGAGTATTGAATATACCTTGGACTACAAAAGAAAAAAAAAACCACACCAAACCACATGACATGTCTGTCTTGGAGAAGGCGAAAACTAACTTCTCCTTCGAAACAAGGATTATGAAGCTGTCTTACATACTTTGGACACATGGCAAAGAGAGACCCATCCTTGGAGAAGGACATCATGCTTGAAGGGTGGAGGGACAGTGCAGGAGAGGAAGACCCCAGATGAGATACATTGACACAGTAACTAGGGCAATGTGTCTAGGTATGTTAGGATCAGTCAGGGTTCAGAGCTATTGTACATAAGGTTGCTACTATGAGTCACAGGTTCATAGCATAACAACAACGTGTGCATGTAAAAGATAGAGATAGACTTTGGAAGACTGAAGGCGAATGAACTATTTGAATGATGATATTAGTCTGGAGAATATTGACTGTATCAAGGACTGCCAGAGCAATGAACAGATTCATCTTAGAAGTACAGCAGACTGTTCCTTCAAAGTGAGGTTGGCCAAACTTTGTCTCATGTACTGTGGTCAAGTTATTCAAAGGAGCCAATCCCTGAAGAAAGAGAAAATGTTTGACAAAGGAGAATATCAAGGAAAAAGGAGGAAGATCCTCAAAGAGGTGGAGTGACACAGTGGATGTCAGGATGAGCGTAAACATAGCAGTGATGTGAAGATGATATCAGACTGGCCAGTGTTTTATTCTGTTGTTTTGAGGGTTGTTATGATTTGGTATCAACTCGGTGGCACCTAATACTACAATATATCTTTAGTAGCATCTTTGGAAAACTTGGATTTCCAATATGTCTGATTTTTCATTTTACTGTTATATAAAGGATAAAAATATATATAAAAAAATCCTGTGACTGTGATAGCTTGATACAACAGTTTAGTAAGTTGTTAGACATAGTAGCCTTGATTTCTTTACAGATTCAATAGGCAACTGCTACGGGTTAGAGCAGTGCTGAGTATAAACACATAAAGAGTCCACGAACATGCTTCTTGTTAGATTTAATTTTTATGTCAGGTTATTATTTGTCACTGGTTCAAATCAGTAAGAAACCAAAATATACTGCCAGATAACTACCAAAAATCCAACCTGGGTTTAGCAGAGGCAGTGTCACCCGTCATGTCATTGCTGATGTCAACTAGTTCTTGGCTGAAAGCAGAGAATACCAGATGAAGGTCTATTTGTATTTCATTAACTTTGCAAGGACATTTGACTGTGTGGATCATAACTAACTCTTGCTGACATTGTGAAGAATGAGAATCCCAGAACATTTAATAATGTTCATGTAGAACCTAAACCTAGACTAGTGGTGAGGATTTTTGTTCTCTTAAACCACATTTTGACTGATTACATGTGCTATGACATTATTACCAAATAAAATAGTATTTTGGGGTGCCAGGTAGAGATGAATTCTGCGTAGTGTCTAGGGAGTTGAACTAATCACGCCAGGTGGCACGTCTGGGGTGGCTTGTGTCTCCCAGCCACTCTGAGGTAGAGAAAAGGGCAATCTTCTCCCCTGGGACTGACAGCCTCAGGAAGCCCACTGGATGGCCAGCTATGCGTTGGTTCTAACTTGATGGAAATGAACTGGAGAGTTTCCCCACCACCACCATGGAAATAAGAATAATTTATTAAATTATGAAAAAAATCATTTAAATGGTTGTTACAGACATATCTTTATACTGTCTTTGTTTGGGCACATCTTTGGGAAAATTTGCTAAAAAAGAACATAGTGCTGCATAAAGAACAAATAAAAATGAAGGATTTCCTCAGTGAGAATGACTGGCACTCGCTATATTGAGACTAATCATTATGGACGTGGTACCTGACTGAGCCACGCACCGTGGTACCTGACTGAGCCACGCACCATTCTGTTTAATATGTTGTAGCTCTGGCTCAGAGCCAAATGGACAGGAAAAATTGTAACATCCCTGGTATTTCCTCTTGTCCTAGAAAGATTAGACTAGATCTTCACAGGGGGAAAAAATTGGTGACCTCTTGCTGTAATGATCTCTAATTTTGTGTATATAAACATTCATGTCACATTCACGTTAAGATTTCACCTTGATTTATTGCAATTAGAAAATAATCTTAGGAATGAGATAAAAAGTTGATCTACTCATTCTGTTTTGTCTTTCCCATGGCACATCTTTTAAAAATTTTTTACATTTTTTTTATATTCCTCTGAATTATTTACAAAGTTAGAATACATTGTTTTTCACACAATATCCTTCCCATTTCCATCACCCCCCCACCCACTGAGTTGTGCAACCCTATGATTAACACCCTACCTCATCCCTCTATTTCCACCCTCCCCACCCCACCGTGGATCCTCATACTCATTCTACAATAATTGCTTTATACAGTATTTGTCCTTGTGGGACTGAGTTAGTTCTCTCAGCATAATGCTTTCCAGTCCCTCCTAAATTAGGTAGTAATTTGCAAAATCATTGCTCCTGCATGCTGCGTAGTATTCCACTGTATTAATGCACTACAATTTATCAACAGATTCGTTTGTGGTTGGGCTGTTTCCATGTTCTTGCGATGGTGAACAATGCTGCTATGAACATTGGTATATAAGATTTCATTTGAGCCTCAATTCTCATTTTCTTGGGGTATATTCTAAGCCATGGAATAGCTGGGTCACATGGAATTTCTATGTTCAGCTTTTTGAGGAAGCGTCCATGGCACATCTTAAGTATTTGTTGTTATTGTTGTTAGATGCCATGGAGTTGAGTGTGACTCACAGAGACCCTATAAAGAAGAGATCTGAGTGCTGTCCTAGTGTGTGTCATCCTCACCATCTCTGATACACTTTAGTCCATTTCTGCAGTCACCATGACAAACCATCCCAGTGGGGCTCTTCCTTTCTTTCACTGACCCTCCACCCTTCCAAGTGATGTCCTTTTCCAAGGAAAAGCCTCTCCCAGAAACATGCCCAAAGTATGAGAGACAAAGCTTTGCCATCCTTGTATCCAAGGAGCACTCCAGCTGCACTTTTTCTAAGACATATCTGTTTGTTCTTTTGGAAGTCCATGGGCTATTCAGTACTCTTCTCCAACACTAACAATTCAAATGCATCCATTTTCCTTCTGTCATCCTTATTCATTGTCTAGCTCTCAGATGCACAGCAAATGATTGGAAAGACCATGGTCTGAATCAGGCACACCTTAGTCTTCAAGCTGATACCATTACTCTCCAGTAGTTTGGAGAGATAACTGACAGTGGACTTTTCCAAAGCAATACATGTCCTTATCACATGATTGCTGGTACCAAGGATGTTGATTGGGCTTAATATCTGTTAATTATCTACTTTCCCATGTTACCTATTTGGTAATCATGCTGTAATGATTCTATGTGTAAACCTTTCTTTAGCTTTTTATAACAGTAACATTATTCATTATTTGTCCTATTGTGAGTGACTTATTTCACACAGTACAATATTTTCTAAACTCACCAATGTCATATGTTATTGTTGTTGTTATGTGCTGTCGAGTTGCTTGAGACTCATAGCGACCCTATTTACAAAAGCCCTAAACCTTGCTTTGTCCTGTGTCTCCAACACACCCACCCTGATTACTCCAGTCACTGAATCAATCCACCTCATAGAGGGTCTTCCCCTTCTGTGCTGTCCCTCCACCCTAGCAAGCATCATGTCCTTCTCCAACTTCCCTCTGTGCAACATGTCCAAAGTATGTCAAATGAAGCTTCAGAATCCTTGCCTCCAAAGAGCAGCATGGTTTAACCCTCTCCAGGATAAATCTGCTCATTTTCTTAGCTGTCCATTGTACATTCAATACTCTTCTCCAGCACCACAGCTCAAAGGCATCAATTCTCCTTCTATCCTCCCTAGTCACTGTCCAGCTCTCTAATGCATAGCAGGTAATTGCAAAGACCATGGCCTACACGTTCACCTTCATCTCCAGAGTGACACCATTGCTCTTGAGTACTTTAGCGAGGTCCCTAACAGCAGACTTTCCCATGGCAATACATCTTTTAATTTCCTGAGTATTGGTGCCAAGAGTGTTGAATGCTATATAGTATTTCAAGAATTCTTCATTTTTCTCCAATGTTGCATAGTGCCGCATTGTGTGAATATACCATAGTTTCTCTAAT
Organism: Elephantulus edwardii; assembly: GCF_000299155.1. NCBI lineage: Eukaryota > Metazoa > Chordata > Mammalia > Macroscelidea > Macroscelididae > Elephantulus > Elephantulus edwardii. Next base: position 1,843,722 of record NW_006399903.1, on the reverse strand, counting down.
TATTTGTTGATTGACACTTGGATTGCTTCCCTATTTTGTGAATAAGGCTGCAGTAAACACGGGTGTTCATATATCTGTTGGTGTCACAGCTCTTCTCTTTAGAAGATTCCTTACAATGGAATAGCTGGATCATATCTGTTTCCTAGTTTCAACATTTTACAGAAATGTCAAACTTCTTTCCTTACACCATGTATCTGCTTTATACCATTTAACCTTTCCCCCAGCAGTATGTGAGAGTTTCAATCTCACCATACCCTCACCGGCATACGTTGTTTACTGTCTTATTGAACCGTGCTGTTATAGCTGGAGTGTGATGACATCTTATTATTGTTTTTATTTGCCTTTCTCTAGTAGCTAGTGATCTTGAGCATTTTTTTTTTCCCATGTAACAGTCTATGTGCTGTCATTTCTGTCTGGAATGATCTATGCATGAATGATTGAGAAAAGTAATATGCTTATTCACTTTCACTCAAATCGCATAAAAAGAAAAATAATTCAGTAAAAAGGAAGAGTTAAGGCCCACCTGTAGGATAAGTTTTAGATCATAACTATAAAGTGAGGCATGTAAGTTTTCTTATTTCCTAGTGCATAAAGAAGTTACGCAACATATCCATTTAAAGACTAAGGTTATGCCTACCCTAAGTCATGGCATTTTCAGTTGAATCATAGACATGTGAAAGTGGAACTGTGAATAAAGAAGTCCGGAGAAGAATCAGTGCCTTTGAGTTGTGGTGTTGGTGAAGAGTGTTGAGTGTACCAGGGATTTCCAAGATAACAAACCTATCTGTTGTGAAGGACGTACAACCAGGATGATTCTTAGAGTCAGGGATGGTGAAACTTTGTCTCACAATCTTTGGGTATGTTGAAAGGAGGCATCAGTCACTGGAGAAAGACATGCTCGGAAAAGTAGAGGGTCAGGGAAAGAGAGGAAGACCCTTAACTAGATAAACTCACAGTTTGTACAGCAATGGTCCTGAGCATGGATGAGATTAAAAGGACGGCACAGGATAAGGCAAGGGTGTGATCTGTTATTCAGAAGATCAGCATTGGATGCTACCTCCAGAAGG
>NW_006399903.1:1835031-1842185 GCF_000299155.1 Elephantulus edwardii | reverse complement strand
CACTCCAGAAGCAGTGGCAAAGTTTAATAGGACAGCAATTAATAAATGTTGGAGAGAATGTAGCAAGATAGGAAATCTTAGACATTGTTGGTGAGATTGTAAAATGGTACAACCACTTTGGAAAGTAGTTTGACACTTTCTTAAAAAGCCAAACATAGAAATTCCATATGATCCAGGTATTCCACTGCTTGGAATATACCCCGAGAGAATGAGAACTGAGGCACAAATGGAAACTTGTACACCAATCTTCATAGCAGCATTATTTACCATCACAAGAACATGAAAACAGCCCAAATGTCCAACCACAATCGAATAAATTGAGAAATTATGGTGCATTTTCATGATGAAATACTATGCAGCATGCAGGAGCAATGATTTTGTAAATTACTACCTAACTTGGGAGGAACTGGAGAGCATTATGCTAAGCGAACTAACTCAGTCCTATATGGACAGATATTGTATAAGGCTATTCTTGTAGAACGAGTTTGAAGATCCAAGTAGGAGGAGGGTGGGAACAGAGGGGTGATGAGGGGTGAGGTTGAGTGAGAGGAAGTAATCATGGGGTTGCACAATTTAATGGGTGGAGGGTGGGGGTGAAGGAAATGGGAAAGCTCTGATGTGAAAAACAATGTAGTCAAACTTTGTAAATAAAGTATCATAAAATAAAAATAAATAAATAGAAAAATATAACAAAACAAAACATCAGTATGGGTTATATTTGACTCTACAGCACATAACAACAGCATAACTTATGCTGTAGTCTATTACATGTGCCATAGGACTGTAAGAATCTTTGAAAGGTTATGAGAAGTACCACCAACTATGGTGCTTATTTTTTTAATTTGAAAGATTATGAATACATGCTGTTGGATAAATGGCATTGAGAGAGTTGGTTGGTAAAAGGTCACAGCACATCTGAACAATATAGTATCTGCAAAGAATACTTGAGCAAGGCACCTGTATAAAGAGTTGACACTGGACTGGTACAGCTTTGCAGCTCTGGATTTTGGAACCTTTGCTGCCCACACCTTTACTCTATGTGTGTTCCACGCAGGCTAACTTGGTGGTGCAGGAGAATCGCTATGTCCTGGCCATGCAGGACCTGCAAAAAGCCCAGGCTGAACTGGACGAAAAGCAAGCAGAGCTCGACGTGGTGCAGGCTGAGTATGAACAGGCCATGACAGAGAAGCAGGTAGGCATCCTCGAGAATGCGAGGGCTTGCCACACATCAACTTGACCTTTGTCGGCTGTTACCTTTCTGCTTTGTCTCTCCAAAGACTTCCTTAGTGTGGTGATCCCTCTCCTGCGTACATCCATAGCACTTAACCTCTCACTCAGCCCTCAGGTTTGTTTTTTAATAGATACCAGACGCTTTTTAACGGCATGTCAAGATGGTCAAACAAATTTGACTCCAAAACTGGATAATCATCTAAAATATCTGAGTGCCCTTATTCCTTTGAAAAAGATACCATGGTTGGAAGGGTGAAGGATCACGCAGAGAGAGGAAGGTCCCCATCAAAGTGGATTGACATAGTAACTGTAGCAATGGGATCAAGTGCTTCACAGGTGGGGAGGATGGCACAGGATAGAGAGGGTTCAGATCTGTTGTTTATAGGATCGCTATGAGTTCTACTCCCTTCAACGGCACCTAACAACAGCAAACAACAATAAGAACATCCTATGTAGAATTTCTTTGCTTGTGTTTTTCAAATCATATATTCTCATTTGATCTCACTTAATCTTTGAAACCACCTCACGAGATAGGCAGAGTGAGTGTTTTCGTCTTATTTTAGATAATAGAACTGGGGGCCCCAGAGGGCAAGTGAAGGGCTCCTGGTCATAGAGCTGGTAAGTGGTGGTCTCCACTAGACCTCATTCTTCTGATGTCGGCTTCAGAATCTCTGCTGGACAAAGGTGACTAGTTGCATGGTCATATTCCTAGGATGTGACCTTCTCCATCTATGTGTATTTTGAAGCTTTGATAATTTTCAGAAATCCACTGGGTGATTTAATGATCTTATATGTATTGATTCCGGCACCACTGAGGATCTTTCCTTCTGATAATCAAGACAGAAAGAGTGGTTGTTGTTTAAGCCACAGTGATCCTCATTTGCCAGGCTCACTGGAGCTGCGGTTGTGGGGAGCTGTAGAATATACTCTGGAGACAGCAAGTTAAGCTGTAATCAATAAACATTTGGGTAAAAGCCCTAAAAAGATCTCAGAGGAAGCTGACCTGAATTTCTCAGTCCTAGGGGTTTGTAGCAGCTTCTTGCTTTCCTTATTTCCAATACATACTAACTTTCATGAATTACGCATCAGAGAGTAGGACAGTGACTGTGAAGGGTAGAAGGAGAATTGATGCCTTTGAGCTGTGGTGCTGGAGAAGAGTATTGAATGTACCATGGACTGCCAAGAAAAGAAACAGACTAACCCTGGAGAGGGTTAAACCAGACTGCTCCTTGGAGGCAAAGATTCTAGGGCTTCGTATGACATACTTTGGACATGTAAGGAGGGACTGGTCCTTGGAGAGAGACATCATGCTTGGTAGGGTAGAGGGACAGTGCAGAAGGGGAAGGCCCTCTATGAGATGGATTGATTCAGTGACTGGGGTTATCGGGATAGGTGTGCCAGTGGCAGTGCAATTGGCACAGGATAGAGCAGAGTTTAGGGCTGTTGTACATAGGGTTGCTATGAGTTGCAAGTGACTTGACGGCCCATAACAACAACGACAACAACAACTCACTTTATTTTCTATTTATAATATCTCTCTACTATTTTTTAGTTAAAATGAGCTTTCATGATTATTTTCTGGTTCCATAATCAGCCTAAAAAAAAAATCCCAAACCCATGTTTGTTAAAGAAAACCTAGATTCACTGACTCTTTCCATGATAATTTTATAGGATTCACGCCTTCCTTTCTCAGGTTTCCCTTTCTCATTATCCTGAGTTGAGACACCTCTTGTTACTGTGTTCCTACATTGCAATACCTGGTAAGGGGGCTTAGAGAACAAGTTCAATTTCATTATAGATGGAGTGCATACATAAAATATGTATGTCTCTTAAAGACAAATTTCCTGAGAGCAAAATACACGCTTATTTAGAAGAATTCAAGACCTAATTCATATCACTATTTGAGTTTTTATGAGTGGTCCCTGTGGGATTTCTAGATCACGTTGTTGCTATGTGCTGTTGAGCCGGAACCAACTCAAAGCTGACCCTCCAGCTGGTTTTCCTATGCAGTAAATTGCATGAGAGGAGATTGTCCATCTTTCTCTTGTAGGACAGCTAGTGGCTTTGAACTGAGTGCCTTTGGATTGGCAGTGCAGCTCTTTAGCACAACAGAGATCCCTGACATCACATTAGAAAGACAAAGTGATCACTTCTATTTGCAAAAGTCAACACTATAAGGAAGGTGTGTTCACTTGTGCTTATCAGATGTTCTATCCTATCAGGAAACACAAAAAAGGAGGATAGTAACATTATTTTACTACTTTGATAAATAGTGTTTAAGTTTGAATATTTTTAAATCCATTGATTCAATTCTTTTGAGTATGCACTTTTTTTTTTTTTAGATAATCCTACATTCATGAAACGATTACAATGGTGAGATCTGTCTCTAATTTAGAGAGCAAAACTCAGGTTTTGAGAAACATCCTTGATTAATAAATGCCAAATCTCTGGCTCTGAGCTCTTGAGCCCCAAGCTTCTAGCTTACTGAGGTGAACATTCTCCTGGGATTTCTTTGGTTTCCTGCCCCTTCTGCAGAACTCCAAGAGTCCAGAAGACAAATGGGCTGACAGAAGGCAGGGAAGAGAGTACTTTATGTCATCACAATGCCACCAGTAACTACATGGTCCCAAGAAACAATGCATACCCTATTACTCTATGCAAAGACACTGGGTCTTTAGCTGGGAATCCGTTCTCTCTGAGCACCTTTGAGAGCATATCACCTCTCTAGGGGCACTGTGACATTCTGCACCTTTCCTTGACTAGGCTGTGGCTGAATCAGCTTCTTCCTCTCATGCTGCCAGAATTTACTCCTGACTGTTCCTCCCAATCATCATTCCCTAGAAGAACCTGTTGTTGCTGTTGGGCTGATTCGAACTTATAGTGACATTATAGGAGAACCACAGCACAGGGTTTCCTAGGTGGTAGTCTATATGGAAGGACCCCTGATGGTACAGCCAGACTGTTCACCGAAAGGCCTGTAGTTCAAACCCACCAAGAGGGAGAAAGAAGAAGTAAAGTCCTCTTGTAAATAATTATAGTCTCAGAATACCAGTGGTCACTGTGGGGCAGAACTGACTTGATGGCTATGAGTTTAAGCTAGAAGCACTGATGGGCATTGGTCAGTGGAGGTCTGGCTAAAGCTTAGTCTTTGGTCTGAGCTCTCCTGCGGTAGACCATTAGGAGTTCTGATGCTTTCCCAAAGGTCATGCCTCTCTACAAGTTGGGATTCACCCGTAGCTTCTCAGGAGAAGGATGGTCGATCTCCTTTCATGTGATTGACAGCTTCTGAAAACCTACTGGAGGGTCATCTCTGAGTCATTTCTGACTTGATGACAGTGAGTTTGAGTCCTGAGCTTTTGGTATGAGGAACAATAGTAAATAGCCTGCTGTGAAGATGATTATCTTTATGTAGGAGATTTAGAGCGTCATAGTCCAGAGAAAGAGCTGTGGAGATAAATGAACCAAACTGTAATTGAAGAAACAGCCCCAACATTTAACTTTCAAATTACCCTGAAGCTGACCCCAGCTCACTGGGACAATTGTACACCAGAATAGACTATGTTCCAAAGATTTTTCAAATAGATCACTAGTTTTTTTCTACCAGGCACTTAGTGGTATGGAAATGAGATTTCTGGTTAGTAGCCAAGTGTATTAATCATTTCTATTGCCTAAAAATATCTTGCTTTAAACTGGCAGTTTGTATTTATTTACATTTTTGTGATATCCGGAATTAGAATATATGCTTCTGGTTTTTTCTCCCCAAGGAAATAATAAATGATGCAAATGTCCATTGTCTCTCAATTATTAATATCTGGGGATGATTTTATTGAGTTCTAGTGGTGCAGTTTGTAGCAAGCTATATACTGCTAGCCCAAAGGTGGTTTGAATCCACCAGTGACTCCTTGGGAGAAAGCTGAACAATCTCCTTCGACTAGATTCACAGCCCCAGAAGCCCAAGCAGTGGAGGTTTGCTATGAGGTGAAACAACTTTTGAAAAGATAATCTGACCATCCTGCCTGGGTCCTTCGCTTTAGAGGTAGACTTGGTATACCAGGAGTACCACTGCAGTTGAATCTTCCTATGAAGTACAGGTCTTTTTTTTGAAGATTATGTAAAATATTCTTAAATAGTATTTTTTTTTAGTTAGGAACTCTATTGATCTCAGAAGTTTTCTTCTGATTATGATCTTTGCAGACCTTACTTGAAGATGCAGAGCGGTGTAGACACAAGATGCAGACGGCATCCACGCTGATCAGTGGCTTGGCAGGTGAAAAGGAAAGGTGGACCGAGCAAAGCAAAGAGTTTGCTGCACAGACTAAAAGGCTTGTAGGTATGTGAATTCTTTTTTTTTTTTTAGTTGACAGTTTCACTTTTTTTAGCATTTTTCCCCTTTCTACTAGTTTATTTATAAAATTTGAATACAAAGTGAATTCTTTGTGCAATTCATGTGTTAACTGAGAGTATGTTTGCTAATGTAACACTTTTCAACATAAAACCCACCACTCAATTATTTCAAATTCTTGTGTGTGAGCTGAGCAACACACAGCACACAATACACTATACGAGCAGCGTTCTTCATCCCACACTAAAATATTTTCTAAAAATTACACGATTTGTAAGTGCAGAGTCTCTAGTAATCCATAGTTCTAGAGCAATTAATTTGAGCTACGCTTTCCTCATGAGATTTAGACATGGCCTTTTCAGCCTCTACTTATCAAGTTATTTCTTCATCCCTGAGGTTATAAAGAAGTGCTGGTAGCATAGTGTATTGTGTACTGCTCTACTCACCCAAAAATGAGCTGTTCAAATCCACTAGCTTCCTTAGGACAGAGATGAGAACCCGTCTGTAAAATTTTACAGCCTTGGAAACCTGATGGGGAACTGTTATGAGTAGGAATCTACTTGATGGCAGTGAGCATGAGAGTATGGACATACAGAGCAAGACCACTTTGAGTGGAGCCTTTACCTTCTGAATGTTGGCATCTCGTAAACTAAAAGGAGGGTGTTAACGTGAACATAGTCTGTAGGGACTCTATTGAGCTGCTTACTGAAACGTTCCCCTTCCTGGTGGTTTGAATATACCAGCTGCTTACTCCTTTGGAGAAGGATGATCCATCTCCTTCTGTGCAATTTACAGTCTAAGAAATTCAGTGGAGAGTTAGAGGCCAAATAGCAAGTGAGAGACCCAATGGAGGATTAGATACTCAATAGAAGGTTAGAGACCCGATGGAGGATACGAGACTCAGTGAAGAGTTAGAGATTCCAATGAATGGAGAGTTAGAGATTCAGTGGAAGGTCAGCTATGTGCTAATACCGACTGGATGGAATGAGTTGAGTTTGAATGGAAACTTTATTGTCAACAAAATTTAAAACAGTCGAGTGCTTGACGACTAACAATTGTTAATAGTAGTATTAAGTCCTGTTTAACAATGAACAAAAAAAGCACTTACTCAGTCAGGCCGTGCAACCAATGGTTACACGTTTTTGAAATTTTTAGAATTTAATGTAAAAGAATGGCAACACCATCACAAGAACATGGAAACAGCCCAGATGTCCAACCACAAAAGAATGAATTGAGAAGTTGTAGTACATTCATACAGTGGAATACTATGCAGCACGCAGGAGCAATGGTTTTGTAAATTACTACCTAACTTGGAAGGGACTGGAGAGCATTATGCTGAGTGAACTGACTCAGTCCCACAAGGACAAATACTGTACAAAGCCATTATTATACAATGAATATGAGGATCCAGGGCAGGGGGAGGGTGGAAATAGAGGGATGAGGATGGGGGGTGGGTAGGGTGTTAATCATAGGGCTACACAACTTGATAGGTGGATGGGGTGAAGGAAATAGGATCTTTTGTGAAAACAATGTATTCAAACTTTGTAAATAAATCAGAGTTATACACACACACACACACACA
>NW_006399903.1:1830523-1834701 GCF_000299155.1 Elephantulus edwardii | reverse complement strand
GTCCGGGGTACATTCAATTCTCTTCTCCAGCACCACAGCTCAAAGGCGTCAATTCTCCTTCTATCCTCCCTAGTCATTGTCCAACTCTCTGATACATAACAAGTGATTGCAAAAACCATGGCCTGTTTTTTTTGCACATATATATAATAAAATAGAAAGGATGGCTGCCTACCTTCCCCACCCTCTTGATTACAAGTTCTTTGCATGGTCATCTGGATGATGGTAACATGTTTCAGTGGTATTTTGTTTTCTGTTTTAGGTGACGTGTTACTGGCTACAGCCTTTCTATCTTATTCTGGTCCGTTTAATCAAGAGTTTAGAAATCTGTTGCTTAATGACTGGCAGAAGGAGATGAAAGGCCGGAGAATCCCATTTGGAAACAATTTGAATCTCAATGAGATGCTGATTGACGCCCCTACAATTAGTGAGTGGACACTCCAAGGCCTGCCCAATGATGACCTGTCCATTCAGAATGGGATCATCGTCACAAAGGCTTCCCGCTATCCATTATTAATCGACCCACAGACTCAGGGCAAGAGTTGGATTAAAAACAAAGAAAGCCAAAATGAACTCCAGGTAACTTGCTCTTTAAGTCTGTTTGTGCTATTGGTCAACGTCTATTGAGCTGCATTGACCTGAATTTTAGAACAAGCAAAAATTTGCTAATATTAGAAATGACTTTTTAAATTCATGTAGAGTAGTAACAGGGTGAGACTTAAAATCTAACATTAACATTTTCTAAAAATTGTATTATTTATATGTGTATGGTCTCTACTAATGTCTCCTTTCAATGGTTGCAGACTATTTTTGTTGTTTGTTTGTTTGAGTTGTTTTTAGTGTTGTTGATCATTTTATTTAAAAAAAAAGTTGGGTGATCTGGTCCATAGAGTTGTGGGGCTAACCCAAAGGTCCCACTTCTCCAGTGGTCCAACCACCGCAGACTGTTTTGATGTGGTTGCCCATCTTTCAGATAGTCAGTGCTTTACCACACTTGATGACTCGACAGTTAAATGCTTGTCAGGGAGCACAGGCTTAGAGGGCCACTTGTGCCCAATGGGGCAGTTCTACCTGTCACTTTGTGTCATTGTGAACAGAATTTGACTGAACAGCATGCAGCAACAACTTGCAGCATTTTCCATGAATGGTCACAAAAGCGATGATAGCAAGGAGAAAACAGTATCGTGTCATTGTCCTCAGAAAAGATAATTCATTCTCTCAAGGTTGTGGAGTTGGAACCCACTCAGAGCTGACCCTTCCTTGGATTTCTGAAGCTGTGAACAGCCCTGGAGGAGATTGCCCCTCTTACTCCCAAGGAGCTGCTGGTAGATTCAGACCATAGAAGTCATGGCCTTTGAGGTAGCAGTGACCTGCCCTCTGAACTTCACAGCCAGCACCAAAAGAGAGTTAGAGGTATTTGTGCTATGCAGGCAACACAACCTTGTCTGTCAAAAATCAAAGACAACTTGAAACACTTGCTGCTGATTATCAAAGACTACAGCTTTCAGTATGGGTTTCATCTCAACTTCAAGCACACAGAGCTACTCACGACTGGGCTAACAGGCAATGTTATGATAGATGGGAAGAAGATGGACATTTGCAACAATTATGTCTTTCATGGACCCAAAATCCCTTGGCACCAGCATCCAGGGAATTAAAAGACTTATCACACTGGGTAAACATGCTATCCAGGAACTCTTTACGGTATTAAGGAGCAAGATATTCAAGACATGATCTTTTCATTTACTTGTTTTACATCTGAAAGTTGGACAATGACTAATTAATAATTGATGCCTTTGAGTTGTGGTGTTAGAATACTGAGTATCCCATGGACTGCCAAAAGAACAAACAAATATGTCTTGGAGAAAGTGCAACCAGGGTGATTATTAGATATAAGGATGGTGAAGCTTCATCTCACATATTTTGAGCATGGTATTAGGAGAGGCTGGTCCTGGGAAAAAGAAATCATTCTAGGAAAGTTGGAGTCCCAGCTAAAGAGAGGAACACCCTCAGCCAGGTGGATTGATACAATGAATGTATCAATGGGATCAAGTATATTAATTAGAAATGATGAGGTTGACACGGGATAGGGCAAGATTCAGAGCTGTCATTCACAGTGTCGTTCACTGTGAGTCCTAGTTCACTTGACGGGACCTACCAACAACAGCAACAACAACAACAACAACAACACAACAACAAAAGAGGATCTTCTTTTGTTATACATAGGGTTTTTCAAGGCCTGTTATTCCAGAAGTGGGTGGCTGGTCCTGCTTCTTAGACTAGAAGATTCTCTGAGATGTCTTCATGATGGATGAGCCTCCCACTATTTGAAATATCTGTGGCAGAGCTTCCAGCATCACAGCACAACACACAAATCACCACAACAGAGCAGACTGAGAGACAAGAAATCTGACTAGACAAAGTTTAGTAAGGCAGCAAGCAATACATTGTGGAGAGTATGTGGAGAGCCATCCCACTGTTGGTGGGATTGGAAAATAGTACAACCACTGTGGAAGACAGTCTGGCATTTCCTCAAAAAGTTGAACGTACAAACTCCATCTGCACGCTGTATCTATCCCACTTCTAGGAATATATCCCAAAGAAATTAGAACTGAGACACAAATGGAAATTTGTACACCAGTGTTCATAGCAATGTTATTCACCAGCGCAAGAACATGGAAACAGCTCAAATGTCCAACCACAACTGAATGGATTGAGAAATTGTGGTACATTCACACAATAGAATACCATGCAGTATGCAGGAGTGATGAATTTAAAAAATACTACATAACTGGGGAGAGACTGGAGAGCATTATGCTGTGTGAACAAACTTACTTTCTTAAGGAAAAATACTGCATAAGACCATGGATGTAAAAATAGCAGGACAACTAGTAAAACATATATGGGGGCCCAAGGGGGAAGGGATGGAGCAGAGGGGTAAGGATGGGTAAGGGAAAAAGTCACTGTTCTATTTCTTAAAAAATTTTGCACTGATATATATTGTAATATATTGCAATAAAAAGAAATCTAATGAGAAAATGAACAGCAGTCAATAACATAACAACAGTAATTAAAATTTTCTTTATTGCTCCGGAATATTTTAAAACATTTTAAAAAGAAATCAAAAGACATGTTGTATTGGGGAAAAAATCTGTTTTTGAGGACTTTAAAATACTGAAGAACAAAGATAGCAGTTTAATGACTAAGTTGTGCCTGATCCAAAGCCTGATATTTCCATCTGCTTCATATGTATCTGAAAGTTGAGCAAAAAGAGAAAGTTGAATAAAGAAAGTCAAAGAATTATTGCTATCTTTGAACTCTGATGTTGGAGAAGAGTACTAACTATCCTATGGGCTGCCAAAAGAACAAACACATCTATCTTGGAGGAATTCCAGCCAAGATGCACTTTAGAGGTAAGGATGGTGAAACTGCATGTCGCCTGCTTTGCATATGTCCTCAGGAAGGACTTTTGTTGTTGATTGCCCAACTCATAGTGACCCTATGAACAAAAGACCTAAAGCCTTTCTATAACTATTGTCGTTTTTCAAAGGTTATAGAGTTTCCAGAGGCATGTTGCTTAGGAAGTGGATGCCACTCCTAGACCTTGGAAAAAGACATACTGGGAATGGTGGAGCATCAGTGAAAGAGAGGAAGACCCTCAACAGGATAGACTGGCACAGTGACTATCATTCTTAGACCTGGTGGAAACTGTGAGGATTGTGTAGGATAGTGCAATGTTCTGATCTGTTGTTTTATAGGGTCATGATCAAGAGTAATGTTTCATTTCAGTTGCACTTGAAACAAAAAGAAAATTAATCTACTTCCACAGAATTGATTTAAACTGATTTGTTGGCATCTCTGTAGGGTAGAATCAATGGGATTTCCAAGGATAGAAATCATTAAAGAAATAGACTGCCTCATCAGTAGACCACTGACAATCTGGTGGGTACAAACTATTTACCTTCGATTAATGCCTGAACACTTTGGCCATGGTACTAACATGGATATAGGAAATGAAAATTAAGCTTTATTTTACCAATAATGGGCTCCAAAGACAAGGGTCTTTAACAAGGGAAGAATAGGAAAAGAGTGAGTAGATAATGTACGCTACATTAGATCAGGTGAGGGGAAGAACTGTCTGAAAGGAATAGATATATAAATTACATATATTTATATAAATA
>NW_006399903.1:1820284-1827536 GCF_000299155.1 Elephantulus edwardii | reverse complement strand
TATCTTTTATGTTAAAAATATCAATAAAAAGCAGTACTTGGTTGTAGCGATCCCCATGGGTTGCACCACTATCCTGTGACCTGTCGTGAACAATCCTGTGATTTCGTTTCTAGATCACATCTCTCAATCACAAGTACTTCAGAAACCACCTGGAAGACAGCCTGTCTCTTGGAAGGCCCTTGCTTATTGAAGATGTTGGAGAGGAACTAGATCCAGCCCTGGACAATGTTTTGGAAAGAAACTTCATTAAAACTGGGTCTACCTTCAAGGTAGAGTAAAGTAGTTGCTAACAGTATGTTCTAATCTCCTGTCCTCCTGACACATTCTCTAGTAATTTTCCCTTTTACTGTTTCCCCTTCCTTTCTTTTTCTCTTCTACACCAGCAGGCTGAAGCATTGCATATGTTCATTGATCTTACATTACTTTTAGAATATGAATTAATTTTAATTAATTGGTTGCTTAAACAAATCATTTGTAGTAACACTTGATCCCGTAATATATGGCATGGTAAGTTTTATCTCTGCTTTTATTATCTTTTTATAAAAAGGTTAAAGTAGGCGACAAGGAAGTAGATGTAATGAATGGCTTCAAACTCTATATCACCACCAAGCTCCCGAACCCTGCCTACACCCCTGAAATCAGCGCTCGCACCTCCATTATCGACTTCACTGTCACCATGAAAGGTCTAGAAGACCAGTTACTAGGGAGAGTTATTCTCACAGAGAAACAGGTGAGTGGAGAATGGTCAGTTCCCTCTGTACTGCGTTCAGGTTGACTTTCTTTGCTTTCTTTTTCGATAAGAATATTGATAACTCATTTGCCAAGTCAGTATTTTTCAGGTATGCACTTCCAGAACATCAATTACATCAGATATTTTGTGTGACCATTGCCAATACCCTTTCCAAGAGTTTTCATCCCCATAACAGAAACGCAAAGCTTTGTAAGCTATACAGTCCACCGTTTGGGTTTTTATTGAGAGAAATAGTATAACATTTGTAATAGAATTGAGTTTTCACCTGTTTATTCCATATACTGTTGTTGTTATGTGCCGTTGAGTTGCCTGTGACTCACAGCAACCCTATGTACAACAGCCCTAAACTCTGCTCTATCCTGTGCCTATCTTATTGTCACATACACCTCTACTCTCCATTACTCCAGTCATCGAGTCAATCCATCTCATCAAGGGTCTTCCTCTCTTGTCCTGTCTCTCCACCCTTCCAAGCATGACGTGCCTCTCCAAGGACTGGCTCCTCCTTGCAACATGTCCAAAGTATGTCAGACGAAGCTTCAGAATCCTTGCCTTCAAGGAGCAGCCAGGTCTCTCTCTAATATGAACCTCCTTGTTCTCCTAGCAGTTCTTGGTATATTCAATATATCATCTACAGCATTGTCTTCAATTAAAAGTCCTCAGGTATTTTCTCTTGCTGTTAGATATTTATTCAGTTCTACTCATGGCACATCTGTGCTGTAGAAGGAAATGCTCTCTAGTCCTACACAATCTGTTACTGCTGTGATTGAGTCCACTGTTGTATCCACTGTGTCAGCCCATGTCATTGAAGGTCTTCCTCTTATTGCTTGACTCTCTACTTTGCCAAGAATGATGTCTTTTGCCAGAAAACAGTATTTCCTTTCTTAGGAAAAAAAAGAATATTTTCATTTTAGATAATGAAAATATTATTAACCAATTACAAATCTACAGGTTTGTCATATATATCTTATACATGACAAAAATCACCATTTGCTTTTATATAGTTGAGGTAACAATGAGAATATCAGTCTCATTTTTGTATTATTATGGTGCTTTCATATTGCTATATTTTTCTGAGGAGTAGATTCTGTTCAACTGTTGACTTAGAGCCTTCTGTTTCACATCTATGTTTTGCTTTCATTTGATTGAACCTCTTAGGATATAAAATGAAATCTTTGGTCTCGTATAGGAAAAGGCATTATACAGTCTGATTGGTTTTCTGAGAGACCTGTGTGTGTTATGAAGGGGTTTGATGTGAGGATATCAAAGTTTATGACATTAGATGTTCACTGTGAACTTTCTGGAGGTGCCTGGCTTAATTATGCTAAATTATATGTGTTCGAGAAGCTGAACTCCCTTATTGTTTTCTCTGTCTCTATTTTATGGGAGAACTTGATGAGAAATAACTAGAACTTTATGAACTTTCTTCTTCTGAGTCAGCGTTTCCCCTAGGGAACCTGTAAGTCTTAGGCAAAGAAATCTGGAGGATTTTAATGGGATTGCTTTTGTGAAACAGCACGGACTCTTCAGGTTGCTATTGATTTTCTCCTGGGTTCAGAAGTGATGAAGAGTTTAGTTTAGTTTCCGTCTACTTCTTCACTGACCTAAAGATTTATTTAGGTTAAAACTATTGGGAATATCTTTAGGATCGTTCTCTCTTATTATTTTAACCTTTTTTATATATTGCTTTGTCTTTGTTTCTCTGAGCACTTCCACATGTCCATATCTCATCTCCTTGTCTTTCCTGTTCCTCTCTCTCTTTCACTCCTTTTTTTATTAGTCTTCTCTCATCAATTTTAATCCGTAGTACATGGATGGTAGTATCATAAAGTTGGAAGTTAATTTAAGAGCATTTAATCCAACTTCCATAAATACACACAATTTATTGACCTAGTATGACAGGAACCGATGCCAGATTTCCCACCACAGACAAATAAATTAGAGATGGAAACTTCTTGAAAAATATGTACTTATCTTTGATTCTGGAGCTCACGCCATAAAGGTTAGCTTCTTGAAGAAATTTACCAGTTGCTGTCATGTTGATGCCAACTCATGGTGACCTCAGCTGTATCAGACTAGGGGGCTACTCTACTGGGCTATTTCAGTGGCTGGTCTTTCAGAAGTAGATGGACAGGTCTTCCAAGAAGGTTCTGGATAGGCTTGAATCTCCAACCATTTCGTTATCTGCTGAAAATATTCATAGTGTGTCCCACTCGGTGACTCCTTGAAGAAGTCAAGCATATCATGCTTACTCAGCATGGCTATATTTTGACTTTGAAGTCTTTGAGTATGCAAATGGTTAAGCACCCAACCAGCTCACTTCCACAATAACACTGTGCATCTTTGATGGTTCTTACAAACTCTACAGTCACATTGCCTGCCAGTGTCCTGGGAGCGCGGTATGTCTTATATGTGCATGCATGTTATTAACATGGCACATTGGATGAGAAATTATATTACTAACTGAAAGCTTGATGGTGATCTGCTTCCGAGAGTCCACAGCCTTGAAAAACCCATGGCCTATGGCATACAGCCCTGCTCTGAAACTTATGGGGTCTCTATGAGACAGAACTGACTGAACAGCTCATCCAGTCCTATATCAAATTGCTTGCCTGACTTTGTGGAAAGTTGCCATTTATAAGAGTAGATACTATTTCAACTGTGGTTATTATGTGCTGTCGAGTTGGAAAAGACCCATAGCTGACCCTCCAGAAGGTTTTTGAAGGTGGGGGGATTGTTTATCTTTCTCTCGTGGAGCAGCTGGTGGACGCAAACTACCTACCTTTGGGTTGGCAGTGCAACTTCTTACAACAACATCACCCAAGTCCTATTCCACCTAGCAAGTTTAAAATAAACATTCAGAACAGCAGTAGAGAGATTTTAAACTGAAACGGAAGTAAATCTTACTTGATCAGAGACAAATACATCTGTCTCCAAAAGTCTTTCACCTTCACACAATAAGCTTAAGCATGATCACAAAAATGACTTGAAAATGGTTTTACTTTAGAAAGCAACATATGTGATGGGGATATTGCTACTATTTTCAGAAAATTTTACTTTGCCACACGTTCTTTTTTCCTTTGCTTCCTTTTTTGATGTCCATATTTTTTGGAGGCGAGGTGTAAAATATGATAAATTTGTTTACTAGGAGTTTGCAAGCAGCTGTAGAGGTTAACTTCTTTAAGGGATGTCCAAATAATAGTTTTTCATTAAGGGAGAAAACATATTTGTGTGAACACACAGGAGTTGGAGAAAGAAAGGACTCATCTTATGGAAGATGTTACTTCAAACAAAAGAAAGATGAAGGAACTGGAAGATAATTTGCTTTACCGTCTGACAAGTACTCAGGGGTCACTGGTGGAAGACGAGAGCCTGATTATTGTGCTGAGCAACACGAAAAAGACAGCAGAGGAGGTGACACAGAAGCTGGAGATTTCTGCCGAGACAGAAATTCAAATTAACTCGGCCCGCGAGGAATACAGACCTGGTGAGTTTGGTAATGAAAGACAAATGTCACAGGAAAATGAATTGAGAAAGGGAAATGAGCATTAGAGAAAACAGAGGGAGGAAGTTGGACAAATATCTCTGCAAAGTGAGGGTTGTTTACGTTTTGTGGCCTCTCTCCTGGTGAAAGTGAGTTGAAAAGTTTTTATAATGGTTTATTGTTGGGAGCTATTAAGTTGATTCTGACTCATCATATCCCCACATGATGGAGTTGAACCACCCCATGGAGTTCCATAGGCTGTAATGTTTATGTGAGCAGATTGCTGAATCAATCTTTCTTCTGTTGATCCAATGGTGTGTTTGAACCACTGACCTTTAGGTAAGCAGATGAATGTTTGACTGTTGAATCACCTGTGCTCCTAGAATGATCTAAAGATTTTTGTTGTTGTTATGTGCTGGGCATATCCTTGAAGAAGGACATCGTGTTTGGAGGGTGGACGGACAGTGCAAGAGAGGAAGACCCTCGATGAGATGGATCGATTCAGTGACTGGGGTAATGGGAATAGGTGTGTCAGAGAACATGAGGTTGGCACAGGATAGAGCAGGGTTTAGGGCTCTTGTACATAGGGTCCCTATGAGTCACAAGTGACTAAACAGTACATAACAATAACAGCAATGTGCTGTCAAGTCAACAATGGCTCATAGCGACCCTATGAACAATAGCTCTATCTTGAGCAAGTCTCACCATCTCTGATGTATCTGTCCCCATTGCTACAGTAACTGTGTCAATTAATCTCATTCAGGGTCTTCCTCTCCTGTGCTATCTTTCCACCCCTCCAGACTTGATGTCCTTCTTCAGGGACTTGTCCATACTGAGGACATGCCCAAAGTATGTTGTTTGATGTTGTGGTATGCTGTTGAGTTGGAACTGACTCATAGCTGACCCTCCAGTGGGTTTTCAGAGGCATTTAATCTCACAGGAGGAAACTGTCCATCCTTCTCCCATGGAGCAGCTGGTGGCCATGAACCACGTGTCTTCAGATTGCAGCACAACTTCTGGCCACTGTTTCTGATGTTGTTAAGTGCCATTAAGTTGTAGGTGACTCATAGAGACCTGATGAGCGAAAGACCTGAACACTTGTAATCATTTCTCCAGGTTCGTAAGGTTTCCAGAGACAAGCTATTTCAGAAGTGGATGTCATTCTTGCTTCCAGGCTTGTTTTAATTGGGGAGTTCCACCAAACACTGTCCACCGTGGGTAACCATTATCCCATATGACACATTAGTGTCACAGTGTCCAGCTTCACAGTAACCACGAGTTACCTCTGAACAGCAAGTGAACAAACCAGGGCTATACAACCTAGAAGAATGTTTGACCTGAAACAATTAAAAACAGGCCTGAGGGTTGCGGATTAAAGTCACCCACCTTTGGCTTGGTAGCATCACTTTCTGTCCACTAGGCCATTTGATCTCTCTCTATGCTGTTGTTGTTGTTGTTAAGTACCGTTGAGTTGTAGGTAACTCAGCGACCCTGAACAAAAGACACTTGTATAACTTTCATCTTTTCTCCAGGTTTATAGGGTTTCTGGAGGAAAGATATTTTTCCATTCTTTCTCCAGGTTCACAGGGTTTCCAGAGGCAACTTCTTGCCACTAGGAGTTTCAAAATCCTTGCCTCCAAGGACCAACTGGCTTCATCGTTTCCAGTACTGATCTGTTTGTTTTCTTGGCAGTTCATGATATTTTGAGTACTCTTCTCCAGCAACACAACTCAAAGACATTTTTCTGTCATGCTTACTCATGTTACAACGATATATATAAAAAAAATCAGTGTTAGGGTTGTAAATAATGTTACGACCATTTAAAAATTAGAGTAGGGGAGCTCTGAGTTGCATTACTAATACAAAGTCAGGCAGACAGAATATAACAGTACTCTATGGGAGAAAGATGGTCACTTTACTCTCATGTGACTTATGGTCTCTGAAAACCCACTGAGAGTCAACTATGATTCAGTTCCAATTCCATGGCAGGTGAGTGAGTTCATGTTACTGTTCTAAAAGGACCAAATGCAGAACTGAATTTCAAATTCCCATAGACTCCAGACATCCTAAAGACTTAAAGTCTTATTGAACCCCTGAAATACTTGCCTGAGCTAGTCTTTGGTCTTAAACCAAAAATACACCGTACATTTTTTAAAACTTAGCAGTGTTGTTGTTGTTAGATGCTGTCAAGTCAACTACAACTTATAGCGACCCTATGAACAATTATACAGTAGTTTAGCTTAACTTGCAAGTATGTTTGCTTTGAGCATTGAATTTTCATAAAAACTATCTAGCCATTATATTTCTATTCTTCCCCTGGTGCCTCCACCCCACTCCTCAATTACCCGCCTCTTATCACAATAGCTTGTCTTATGCAGTATTTGCATTTTGTGACTTATTAAACTCAACACAATGGTCTTTAGACTTTCACATTTTGTGTTTTATGACTACTTTGTTGGTGTTTAGTGCTGTATACTATTCCATTGTGTGAATATTGCCACAGTTTTATTGATTCACTCATTTGTTGATGGGCTTTTGGGTTGTTTCCATTTTCTTGCTGTTGTGAATAATGCTGCTCCAAACACAGCTGTACACATCTCTGTTTATGTTTAAGCTTTGATTTCCTTGGGGCACGTTCCTAGGATAAAATGGACCAAGGGAAGATCAACATGGGAAGATTTGAAATAAAACCAATATGGCTGTGGGAATTGGCAAATGAGAACAAGGTGTGTTTAGAGGGAAACGGGAGAAGGAAGAGGAAATCACCAGGATGGGGGGTGGTGTGTGTGTGAACAAATAGGTAAGGTGCAGGAAGGGCTGGTATTTGAGCACAAAGAACAGAAATGATTGTATCAAACCAAATGTACATGAATGAAACCAAATGTATGAAAGTGAATAATGGTCTAAATAATAAATGTGTGAATAAATTATGCATATAAATTAAGACATAGACATGTATTAAGTATAAATTTATCTATAAATTTACAAGTAATTTATAGATTTAAATGCCTAAATAAAAA
>NW_006399903.1:1817172-1819582 GCF_000299155.1 Elephantulus edwardii | reverse complement strand
AATCCACCAGATGCTCTGCCGGGGAAGGAGGGACAATCTCCTCCTGTACCAGTCAGATCTGATTTGACGGTACACTCACACAAAAATAATAAAAATAAAAAAAAAATAAAAAAGAAAGAATCAGAGTTCGTTGATCTGAGCTCCCATGGCTGGGAAATAGTCACTGCTAAGGCTCTCAAATAAGCCTTATTGTCATTGTGACTTTGCGCTGGTCTGTTTGCGTGGACTGTTTCGTTTTCCACTCTCATAGTCCAAGGATCTCTGCTCTTTGTCTTTCAGTGGCGACACGAGGCAGCATCCTCTACTTCCTCATCACAGAGATGAGCCTGGTTAATGAGATGTACCAGACTTCACTGCGCCAGTTCCTTGGTTTGTTTGACCTTTCCTTAGCCAGGTAGGTCTGCGTCCTGAAAGCTCAGCTGAATTCTTTATCTGGGGGCTGGAAGGATGGCATTATGTTTGCAACTCCCCTTTCCTTTGTTTCACAATCTTTCCCTACCTTCATTTTTAAAGCATGAGATTAGTGTCATTACCAATATGTTAATAAATAATTCCAAGTTGTTATTTTTTAAATTTTTTATTGTGTTTAATGAAAGTTTACAGAAAACTTGGATTTTCACTTATTCATTGTTGCACCTTTTCTCCCCCTCTCCCAGTTCACTTTCCTCTTAAAAAAATTATTTGTTTCACAGTTTTCTCCCTTCTCCCTTACCCTAGTCTGCTTGCTAAACACCTCATATTCTGGACTGTTGTCATGCAAACAATGCCTAATAATATACTCCTTTTAAACAGTTATTTTGCTCATATGTTCCAATGCAGTGTTCAGAGGAACCTCTCCCATTTCAGCGTCAAGAGAGATCTGATTCCTTTGGTTTTACTTGTTTCTCTTAAATAAGAAAATTCCCCAACACCTTGTGAGTGCTGTTACCCTGTGGGAAAGACCGAGTTAGACAGTGTGGAAAAGTCTGTTTTGTTGTTTCACGTTGAGCAAATGCTTCTCATTTTAGATTTAGGAGGCTTACATTTGATGTGCAAAAATAAGAATAGGTCCTCCAAAGTTAGTTATTCTCCATGAAAGATGTTATTTTTTTTGGTAGTCAATTGAAAAGGGCAGTGGAATCAGCTTGATGTAAATGTCCTCTTCTCCAGGTCTGTCAAGAGCCCAATTACAAGCAAGAGGATTGCTAATATCATTGAGCACATGACCTATGAGGTTTATAAGTATGCTGCCCGGGGCTTGTACGAGGAGCACAAGTTCCTGTTTACCTTGTTGCTCACCCTGAAGATCGACATCCAGAGGAACCGCGTCAAGCATGAGGAGTTTCTCACCCTGATTAAAGGTCACTCTAGCATTAGAATATATTGTACACAGGTGTGGAAAGGATTAGCAGTTACTGGAAAGTTCTTTGCAAAGGTGTTGTTTTTTTTCTTCTCTTTTTCTGGCTATAACAATGCAATAATATCCTTTACTTCACTTAGAGATTACATTCATGTGAGATATTTTATTTGTTCATTTGTCCATTGAATATTTTTCGAGAACCTTCTGGGTGCTGGAAAGAGTCCAGGTGGTATGGTGGTTCGGTGCTTTGCTACTAACCAAAAGGTTACCAGTTCAAACCCACTCAGATGGCTTCAAGAGAAAGAAACCCTGGCCATCTGCTTTCATAAAGATTGTTGTTTTGGCTCTGTCTTTTTAAGGCCTCTTGTACCCATAGCAAACCTGTAAGGCTGTAAGACTGCCCAAAAGGATTCCTACATTATGATCTTTATTAAAGCTTATCTTAGATCTCCTGTAGAGCGCTGCTGGTGGATTTGAACTGTCAACCTTTCAGTTAGCAAACAGACACTTAGCTATTGCACTGCTGGAGCCCTTTTCCATAAAGATTACAACCCTGGAAACCTTACAAGAAAGGTGACAGGTCAGCGAAAGAGAGAAAGACCCTCAATGAGAGACATTGTCACAGTGACTGCAGCAATGGGCTTAAGTGTGTCAGAGATTGTGAGGATGGCACAGGATAGGACAGGGCTCAGGGCTGTTGTTTATAGATACACGTATACACACAACATATGTATGTGTGTGTGTGTGTGTATACACACACTCCTGGAGGACAAAGTTCCTTTTCTCTTTATTCACTGATATGGCCCAGATGACGATATTAGGCCCCAGAACAGAGTTGTTGTTATTCGATTCTGGAGAGCTGGTTTGAACTCATAGCTATCCTGTACGATAGAATTGTTGTTGCTGCTGATAGGTGCAATTGAGTCCAGCACGACTCATAGTGACCCTGTAGACAACAGATCTGAGCCCTGTCCTGTCCGGTGCCGTCCTTACAACCTCTCACACACTTGAGCCCATTGCTGCAGGCACGGTGTCAATCCACCTGGTTGAGGGTCTTCCTCTTTTTTTTTT
>NW_006399903.1:1792640-1816778 GCF_000299155.1 Elephantulus edwardii | reverse complement strand
ATCTATCTATCTATCTATCTATCTATCTATCATTATGTACTGCTGAGTTGGAATGGACTCATAGCTGACCTTACGGTGGGTTTTTAGAAGCAGTAAATCACATAGGAGGAGATCACTCATCCTTCTCCCATGGAGCAACTGGTGGATTTGAACCACATGCCTTTGTGTTAGCAGTGCACCTCCTTACTGCTAAGCCCCAGAGCTCCCTATAGCTCTCTGTATGTGTACAAAATAATAAAATAAGCAGTAGCCAAACTCATTGACATGGATTCATTGAAACGGACTTGTTGTTTCTCTCCAGCTGGCTTTGGAGAGGCCCTATTTGCACAGGAGGAGATTTCTTCCTAGGGGTCACTAGTGGATTTGAACTCCCCAAGAGGTGATGCCTGTAGCCTAGCAACATAACTTCCTGTGGACATCTTAAGGTCCATAGCACTTAAGAGCTAGACCAGAGCTCTCTCGAGTAATAACAACAACAACAAAAAAGTAAAAATAAGAAAAGAAATAAATCATGCAGTCTATTATTTTAGGGAGCTCTTTTGGCTTAGTGGTAAGTAAATTCACTAAGTAAATTCACCGTCAAAACAAAGGCACGAGGTTTCCATTCACCAGCCACTGTAAGGCGGAAAGGTGGACAATCTCGTCCTTTGAGATTTACTGCCTCAGAACGCCTGCTGGAGGAATCCACTATGAATGGCCCTGACATAGAGCAACATTATTGTTAGAGGGGCTCCCTAATCAGTAACGAGTTAACCAAGACAGGTGTTTCTAATCCCCCAGTGGCTTTGCCGGAGAAACATGAGCAGTCTCTTCCTGATCTATGTCGTTAGAAATTGGTTTCAACTCAATGGCAATGGGTTGGTTGGGTTTTGGTTTTTTAGATTGTTATTAGGTGTTAACTAACCGGTTGGTTATGATTCATAGTAGACGTAACACCTTGAAACACTACAAAACACTGATGAAACTTGAATTTCAACACTTTAACAATGTCCTTGACAGAAGATTTGCCCAATGTGTCGTATGATTGCTTCCTTGGACGTAGATTATGGATCGGAAGATCACATCCGATGCTGTTTATTGGCTCAGTTGTGAAAGGTTTTTGTTCTCAAATGGAAATGTAATCCATATAGTGTGTGGTACAATTTGTATAAATTATTCTTTACATTTATCATGCTTATAAAATATTTTGCTAAAGATTATTTTTTCCCCACAGAGCAAGATTTAAAAGGATGCTAGATAGACCACAACTCTTCCTAATTTTGAGACTGCATCTTGTTATTATTTTATAGACATGAATGCCTTTACTCTATGATTATATAATCAGGAATATGTCCCTTCCACTGTTCCAATTAAAGCCATTCTGTGTGTCCATTGTATACTTTTCAAAAATTGTATTCAGTGTTCTTGCGGTAAGTTGTCGTCAAATTGGTCCATGACTCCTAGTGACCCCATGGATCATGGAATAAAATTCTGCCCAATCCTGTACCATCCCAATGATTGACTGTTGAGTACATTGGGCCATTGTGATCCAGAGGGTTTATATTGGCTGAAATTGGCTCATCCTCCTAGCAGCATATAATCTCTCACTGCCAGATGATTGTGCATGGGATACACTGGACAAGACCAAATTCAGGTCTCCCTCTGGGAAGATGAGAATTCTACCACTGAACTCCCACCCTCATGACAGCTACCCTATACTAAAGGATGGCCAGTGCCTTGTCCTTTAAGCGTCTGGTCTTTCTCTAACTGAATAACCTTTCATCAATGTTCTACTTAATACCTTATTCCATTCAGCTTCTTGGAAAATAATCATTTGCCCGGAAATTGGTACAACTTTGTCTTTAGGTATTTAACTGCTGTCTAGTGTTAAAACAGTGGCTTTTTTTTTTTATGAGATAATATTTCCACTTGAATGACTTCAAGGCCACCTTTATTTTCTTGGAAATATGCTAAGATAGGCTTGGCAAGAAATAACAATTTAAGAGTCAGCCTGGCACCTGGCTACAGTAGAGATTGACTCATAAATATCCTCAACATTACGATCTGTTTTTTAAAATTCTTTTTTAAAAAAGGAATTTTAAGGATAGTCAAATGGATTAGATATATGATTTAAAGATGGTGCCTAGGGATATTTTTCCTTGGAATACTTCAAGAATATAATTTATTTGAACTAGTGGGGAAGTTATTTATTAAACAATACATTTTCTACTATAGAAGACTTGGTAGGTAACTTTTCACATTTAAATATGATTGAGTAACCATTTGTTTTTTTGGCAGAGGGAAGCAATGGCATTTTTAATTGACATTAATTTATGAGACAAGTTACATAGCCTTAGATGAGTCACCAGACAAAAGTGAAGCTTTAACACCAAATAGAAGTGTTTCCTGCGCTTGAGTAGATTGAATATAAATTATGTTTTATCACAGAGCCCTTGGAGCGGATTCAGTATGGATGTAAATAATATCGTCACTGCTGATATGTCCTCGACTTTCCATTGGGTGCTTGCCTGTCATCATCACAGAACTCAGCTAGATTGGTTTCAGATGCCCGAAGAGATGACTTGTCCTAGACATTTGCAGGGTGGCCCAAGGACAGAAATTAGGGTCTTTCTGACTTCATGGACGTATTATTACTTGTAGTCTAGCGGCTCACATTCATAGCGACTCTGTGTGTAACAGAACCACAATTTTGCCTTGTTCGCCTGACTGATGGTGTGTTTCAGTAGTGTCCATTCTTGTGGTCAATGTGTCTTTCAAGTGTCTTCCAACCTTAGAGGGCTCATCTTCCAGTCTGTATTGGACAGAGCTCTCTTGTAATTTCATTGACTGTATTTTGGGAGTAGATTACCAGGTCTTTCTTCCTTTTTTTATTTTTTTCTATAATTATATTTTATTAATTTTCATAAACATTTACAGAGATTTTGGGTTTCCATTCATTCATTGTTGCACTATTCTCTCTACCCTCCTCCCAGTTTGTTCTTGTCCAAATGCCACAGTACTTGTCAAAGCCAGTTCTGATTAATCTTCTTTGTCCGTGTGTCCTTTGCCATTCCCTATCACTCCTCCCTGAGAGAGACTTCACCCTGAGTCTAGTTTGGAAGCTTTATTGAATCTTGTCCTGTATAGTTGGCCATGCAATATAGCAGTTTACAAGCACCACAGTACAGCAGACTGAAGATAGGTGGTGGGTAGTTGTCTTAAAGGATTTGCCATCGACTTAGAAGTGACTCATAGCTGACCCTCCAGTGAGTTTTTAGAGGCTGCAAACCACATAAGAAGGTATTGCCCCTCTTTCTCCCATGGGACCCCTGGTGGATTGGAACTGTCAGAAAGGCTTTGAGTTAATCACCTCACAACGAACTACAGCAACAGAGCTCTTCACAGTGCTGTTGTTGTTATGTGCTGTAAAGTCAACTGAAATTCATAGTGACCTTATGTGCAACAGCTCTTTACCCTATCCTATCCTGAGCCAATCTCATCGTCTCTAACACATTTACCCCCATTCCTCCAGTTACTGTGTCAATCCATCTTATCCATGTTCTTCTTCTCCTGCACTGTCCCTCCACCCTTCCGCGAATGATGTCCTTCTCCAAGGACTGGCCCCTCCTGGCAGCATGCCCAAATTATGTCAGACAGAGCTTACTATGTCTTAAGTATATTTCTTCCTCTTCAAATCATCTATTGCCTTATTAAATCTAGAAGTCTATCACTTAGTTGAGTATGTGGCTGGCTAGTAAAACAATTATAATTAATATACACAAAATAGATTATTAGTTGTTGTCATTATATGCTGTTGAGTCACCTGATACACATAGCGGACCTATATACAATAGATCTGAAACCTGCCTTGTCCTGAGCCAGTCTTACCGATTCCAACACACTTACCCCCATTGCCCCAGTCACTGTATGAATCCACCTCATCCAGGGTCTTCCTCTCCTGCACTGTTCCTCTACCCTTCCAAACATGATGTCCTTCTCCAAAGACCAGTCCCTCCTGGCCATGTGCCCAAAGTATGTGAGATGGAGCTTCAAAATCCTAGCCTCCAAGGAGAAACTTAGTTTCACCCTCTCCAAGACAGACCTATTTGTTTTCTTGACAGTCTATGGTATGTATATTCAAGACTCTTCTCTAGCACCACAACTCAAAGGCATTGATTCTTATGTAATTCTTAGTCTTGGCCAGATCTCTGTTGCATAGCAAGTAATTGTGAAGACCATGGCCTGGATCAGGCATGCCTTAGTCTCTAGACTTACATCGTTGTTTTTCAGTACTCTTGAGAGAGGTGTCTGACAGCAGATTTTTCTAACGTAATTCATCTTTTGACTTTCTGACTGCTGGTGTCAAGGGTGTTGATTGTGGAGCCGAACAAGCTGTAATGAGAAAAATATGATGATGTGTATGTTTCCTTTTAAAGGTGGTGCCTCACTGGACCTCAAAGGCTGCCCTGCTAAACCATCGAAATGGGTCCTGGATATGACATGGCTGAATTTAGTGGAACTCAGCAAACTTAGGCAGTTTTCAGATGTTCTGGATCAGGTAACTTGTGTTTTGAATAAACTGTGGACAGCTTTCTGATCTCTCACTAGCTACAGTTTTTGTGGAAGATGAGGTTGTTGTTGTTGTTGTTGTTATTGAGTACCATCAAGTTGGAGCCGATCCATCGCTGACCCTCCAGCAGGTTTTCAGAGGCAGTTAATCACACGAGAGGAGATTGCCCATCCTTCTCCCATGGAGCAACTGATGGATTCAAACCATATGTCTTGAGAATCACAGCACAGCTTCTTACCACTAGGCAGGCCACCAGAGCTCCCTAATGTTATCTTTCTAATATTATCACTCCTTAAATGCTATTTCCTGTCCCTGATTTTCTCTTGGCTGAGCCCAATTCTGCTAACAGACACTCTAACGACTGCAGACAGGTCTTCCTGGAAGAAACGTGTCCTAGAAGATTAACTAAAGCTGTCCTGAGCCACATGTCAGCATCACCACCTGGAGTCCAGCGCAGGAAGAACAGAGAGAGAAGAGTAACTAATTAGCTATGTGCAAGAAGCTGTGCCTTCTTTAGAAAGATTAGGTGGACTGAAAATGCACAGCCAGTCTCTGCATACCAAAATTCCGTTCTGGCTTCTTAGTTACTTTACTTCCTCATATTTTGTTCCTCTATTAGTCTACTTTCATGAGGCATCTTGTTACGATTTAAATGCAAACATTTAGACTCTTAACTTTAGAAGTTATTCTCCTTGCATAATAATCTAGTTCCTGAGTTGTGGTGCTGGAGAAGAGTATTGAATATTGAACACAGCATGGACTGCCAAGAGAAAATAAAGTTTCGTCTTGGAGAGGGTGAAACCAGGCTACTCCTTGGAGGCAAAGATCTTGCAGTTCTGTTTCATGTACTTTGGTCACTTAGCCAGAAGGGACCAGTCCTTGGAGAAGGACATCATGCTTGGAAAGGTGGAGGGACAGCTCAGCTCAAGAGAGGAAGTCCCCGGATGAGATGAATTGACTCTGTGACTGAGGTGATAGGGGTGGGTATGCCTGTGACAGTGAGAGCGGCTCAGGATAGAGCACACTTCAGATCTACAGTACATAGAGTCACTATAAGTCTCAAACAACTCAATAGCACATGACAAAAACAGCAACAAAAGATGATGTGTGTGGTGGGATTGGGACAAGCCAGGAGACAGTCTCTTGAGGATCAGGTACCAAACAAGATAAAAGTAAAATGATGCAAAAGTTGATCTTATTCAGCTACAACTTTAAAATATTTTTTCAAACAGAAAAATGTTTGAAGGTTGGTATTTGAATCTTGTATTTAACTTGACTGGATGTCTTGATCCTGCTGTTTTTGCATTTGGTTAATAAATACACCTGGTAATGTTTGTTGTTGTTATTGTTAGGAACCTTTTAGTAACCTCAAAGCAGCCCTGTGCACAACATCCTGAAAACCTGCAGTCATACAGCATCTGCTCAATCTCTGCTGTGCTGAACCCACTGGGTGGTCCCTCTGTCAATCCATAACCTTGACAGTCATCTTCTTCTCCGACCCTCCATCTATCCAAACAGTACTTCCCCTTCCAGGACTTTTTGATAATCTGTTCAAAGTATGGTCTAAAGAACACTGTGGTTGCGCTTATTTCTAGACAAAATTATTTGTTCTTTGGGCATCCATGGTATAGTCAGTACTCTTTACCAGCATCTCTGTTCAAAGGCATTACTTCTTCTTTGGGCTCCTTTATTCACGTCTCACTTTCATAAGTATATGAAACAACTGTAAAAGCCATTAGCCAGGCCCACCTTAGTCTTTAAACTGACATACTTGCGCTTTAGCACTTTAAAGAGGTCTTTGATACCATATTTGCCCAATGCATTGCATATTTTTTATTTCTTGGCTGCTACAAAGACAAATCATTTTTTCAGGTCAAATAACTTTATTTTGGGAACTTTTCAATGGTGCAGCTTTTTTTCTCATTTAGGCTTGTCTTACCCTTCACAGGGGAGCTTTATCTATTTCTAAATTCTAGAGATTACATTTCATGCCCGAAATGTGTCCACATTGTGTAATCTTTCATGATTGAGAGAGCTTATAACTATTTTTCTTTAAATGAGATTTTCTAAATAAATACCTGAAATTGTTTTTCCATTGAATAAACACCAAGCAATACTGTTGTGCGTTTAAGGAAAGGAAACAACATTCTGTAGAATTTAAGAGTATATTTGGTTACAGCCTTTCTCTGCTCAATGGTTTCCTTGATTCTTCCCCCTATCCTATGTGCTTCTTTGTTTTCTAATAAGCTCCAAAGGATAATGGGTAAGTCTTTCCCCCCTTTTCCAATTATCTAACTGTATCAGGCATCTGGTCATTCATGGAATGATGCAGTTAAATGGTGTATTTAATATTATTTTAGATTGATACAATATTGACTAAAATGTATCACTCAAGAATCCTCCTGCATGAATAGTCTTCATTTGTGCCAGGAATGGCATTGGGGAAAATGAGAAAAATGGATCGCTGCAACTTGGTCCCTCATCTTGAAAAGATTGTGTGGAACAAATCAGGCTTCCTTCAAATTATTAGAATGAATCTTCAGTGCTTTCTTTTTTTAAGTTTTTTTCTTTTTTTACAAAAACCCAGAAAAAATAGTTAACAATCTAGGCGTCTCCCTGTGTTGAAAGCTTGTAATAGGCTGATGTGAAAACAAATCACCTTGGAGCAAATTACACTTATTTGACACTAGATTTCTTAGTAACTAAGCCAGTCCACCACTATTAAGGAGGTTATGTCCCTCTGACAACTCCCAATCGGGTTTTTAAAGCTGTAAATAGTAACAGCTGCAAACTTCCACATATTCCTCCCAATGAAGAATCAATGGATTTGAACCACTAACCTTTTGGTTAGCAGTCTAACACTTAGTGTACTGCTACATCACCAAGGCTCCTTATTCCATACTCCCCAAACCTGTTGCTTATAAATTGATTACAATTTACAGTCACCCCTCATCTGCCTTCCCAGGCTGTAAACCTTAATGAAAGAGGACTGCTTATCCATATATGGCAGAGCAGTTGGTGGATTTGAACTGCTGACCTTTCAGTTAGCAGCCTGGTATGTTGTGCACCACGTCAAAGAATAGAGAAGGAATGGAACGTTGGTGTATTTCTAGAACTGTCAGCATGTTAGAGGACAAATATCTGTGAGGTGTTCCTGAAAGATGTTTGTGTAGTGTGACATGGTTCTTCTCCACTGGTATTTGCAGATTTCAAGAAATGAGAAAATGTGGAAAATTTGGTTTGATAAGGAAAACCCCGAAGAAGAGCCTCTTCCCAATGCCTATGATAAGTCTCTTGACTGCTTCCGACGCCTCCTGCTTATTAGATCCTGGTGTCCTGATCGAACCATTGCCCAGGTGAGAGAGAAGGAAAAGAGAAGGGGCTGAGGCCAAGGGAGGGGGTCACGTGAGAAAGTGAGGGAAATAATATTTTTTGATCATGAATTACTTTTATTTTCTAGGTTTATAATATTGGTTTGCACACAAGATTCATATACATAGTGGTTCATTCATGTAGTTTGCTTCACATATTCCTTCTTCCCATTTTTCTTCATACAATCATTTATGTACACTGTGTTTTATAAAATCAATCACCATTGATCTATGCCACCAATAAGGAGAATAGCCTTTTAAATTTAGACACTTAAAATGTTAATCTCTGTTGGCCTAGTGGCAAAAAACTGTCCTGTAATCCCAGAGGCATGCTGTTTGAAGCTACTATCTACTTCACAGAAGACGGATGGGCAATTTTCTCCCATAGAATTAACTGAAAACCTGTCAGAAGGTCAGCTATGGATCGGTTCCAACTCAACAGCACACAACAACAACAAAATATTAATCTCAATGGGATTCTGATAGATTTCTATTTATTTAATTATTTATTTTATTGTGTAATTATTTATCAATTCTTTCTCTCTCATTGCCAAGTTAAAATTGACTCATATCTTACAGCAGGTTTTCAGCATCTCAGTATCAACAAAACAAAGATTCTTACCACTGGACCAATAGGCAGTGTCATGATGGATGGAGAAGAGATTGAAACTGTCAATAGCTTGATCTTGTTTGGATCCACAGTTATCACACTTGGTATGAGCAGTCAGGAAATAAGGAGACACATTACACTGGGAAAATCTGCAGTTAGAGACCTTTCCAAATTATTGAGGAGTGATGTCAGTTCGAGAACTAAGGTGCGTCTGATTCAGGCCATGATCTTGCCAGTAATCATATATGCATCTGAGACTTGGACAATGAATAAAAATGACAAAAAAAGAATCGACGCCTTTGAGCGGTGGTGCTGGAGAAGAGCACTGAACATCCCATGGACGGCCAAGGGAATGACTAAATATGTTTTGGAGAGGGTGTGGCCAGAGTGCCCTTTGGACGCAAGAATGATGAGGCTTTGGCTCACATACTTCAGACATATTGCTAGGAGGGGCTATTCCTTGGGGGAGGCCTTGATGTTGAGAAGAGTGGAGGGTCGGCAAAGGAGAGGAAAATCCTCAGCCAGGTGGATTGACACAGTGAGCGTTGCAGTGGGCTCTTGTGTGTCAGGAAGTGTGAGGATAGTGCAGGACAGGACTGGGTTCAGATCTTTTAGTTCATAGTGTTGCTATGGGTCGTACTCAACTCAATGGCACCTAACAACAACAACAATCACATGGAAAACAATTGCTCATCTCCCACTTTTTATCAAAAACATGTAATAATCAATAATAAATAAATTTTCTGAGATAATACATGTGCACTCAACTATTTATTCATTTTATTTGGCCCAAATGTAGAAAGAATAAATTTAAAAATCATGTTTATAAGCTGGAAAAATAGATTATACTATGAAGATAATACATTCTTGACCAGGAACAAAGAAAAGACATGGACACCGGGAATAACACCTGAAGGAGAGTAAGCAGGGAGCTAATCTCTCAGAGACTGCAGCGCAGAGCTAAGACTAATTTTAGCTTTTATTAGGAAATAGTATGAATACAGATGACACAATCCTGCTTGCTGAAACTGAGGAGGAACTAAAGTGCTTGCTGCAGAAGGTCAAGGACTGCAGCTTTCAATATGGATTGAAGTTCAATATCAAGAAAATAAAGATTCTCCCCACTGGGTCGATTGGCAGCATCATGGTAAACGGTGAAGAGATTGAGATTGTTAACAACTATAGTTAGCTTGGCTCCACAATCCACACTCTTGCTACCAGCAGCCAGGAAATTAAAGGATAAATTGCATTGGGAAAGTCTGCCGTCGAAGACCTCTCCAAAGTACTGAAGAGCAATGATGTGAGTCTGGAGACTAGGATGTGCCTGATCCAGGCAATGATCTTTGCAATCACTTACTATACCTCAGAGAGCAGGACATTGACTAGGAATGATAGAAGGAGAATTGATGGCTTTGAGCTGTGGTGCTGGAGAAGAGTATTGAATATACCATGGACTGCTAAGAGAACAAACAGGCTAGTCCTGGAGAGGGTGAAAACAGGCTGCTTCTTACAGGGAAGGATTCTGAAGCTTCATTTGACATACTTTGGACATGCTGCAAGGAGGCACCAGTCCTTGGAGAGAGATGTCATGCTTGGGAGAGTGAAGGGACAGCCCAGGAAAGGAAGACCCTCAATGAGAGGGATTGATTCAGTGACTAGGGTAATGGGGGTAGGTGTGTCAACACAGACTGGCATAGGATAGAGCAGGTTTTGGGGCTGTTGTACATAGGGTCACTATGAGTTGCAGGTGACTAGATGTCACATAACAACAACAAAGATAGTAAATCAAAGAAAAAATTCTTTACTAATGAGTGTATATTTTTCTCTTTGTGATCTTCTGCTGACATTCTTTTCTAGTCTCAGATATAGAATGATTTGCAAAGCACAGGCATAACACCCCATCTGTGGAATGTTGAAGGCAGAGGTCCTTGTTTGCAGGGAACACTTCATTCCTTGTGATCTGTCACGAGGAAGGCTGGCTTGTTCTGTTTCTCACCCAGTTCCCGCTTATGCATTTGGCTTGCACAATAATGTATGCTTCTTCTGTAGTATTTTATACCAAATAAAAGATTATATGGTTATTCCATTTTACTGGTAGTAGTAACGTTACTTTTCACAGGAAAAATATAAAGCATGTAGGAAGACAGGTAGACTGGAGGAAGACTCACCTTTCTGCAATTCTTAGTCATTTACCCTGGAACTGTCACAACCCTAAATGTGTGTACATTTATAACTGTTAATTTTTTATTAGTTTGCTTAAAAAGTCTGTGTATATTGTGTTTCACACTGTTCTTCATTCACATTGTGTTTCATACAATGATTCCCATGTAATTTTATTTTATAAAATTAATCACCATTGGACCTTGCCCATCATTACCCTGTCTTTTCACCTGGATCCTTCCCATTTTATTCCCTCCCTCCCTCTATCAACCAAACTGTGCAACCCTGTGGTTTCACCCCTACCCATCCTCAGCTCTGCCCCCGCTGAATCCTCATATATGTTTTACTAGTTCTCCTTCTATTTCTTTCCATTTTCCTTGTGAATCCTGCCCCTGGAAAGTCTTATCTTTTCAAAGACCCTCAATCTGCTGTCCTAGCACCATCTTAAAAGTCAGTTGAGCTTTACGTTCACATATACAGAGACAAGTACCAGTATTCAGAACAGGTTGATTCCTCATGGGCTTCTCCAAATCCGCCATGGAGTAATAATGGGCTGGCCTGTGTAATGGAATGAATGCGGGAAGTTCCTCCTTTCCGTCTCCAGAGGGAGCGGTGAACTCTTGTCGTGTAACCACCACCACGTTCACTTAGGTACTGCAGAAATGTGAACACAACTACATTCAGTGATTTACTGAGAAAAGAAAAATGAGTTTTGCAACTCATGGCCCTGGGAATACCCTTCTTTTATTTTTTCTTCTCCACCTCATTACTTTTATCCTGCCCGAGTGAGTTGCCGAAATGTGGCCTTATTTAATGGCAGGGTAGCAGGGAAAGTCAAGTTCTTTTTGCTTCTTCCTTCCTGGCTATCTTTCTCCCTCTCTCTCACTCCCTTTTCCACCTTCTCTATCATAGAAAATGTATTTCATTCAATAATACAATTTAAGGTTTACAAAGCTCTTTTGCAATATGATCATCTTCATTTTGGCCACTGTCGACTCAAGTCTCATCCCCCAATGTCCTCCTGACTGGTCGCCCTTTGTGTGCCCACTGCTCATTCTAGTCCATCCTTAAAACACAGGAAGAAATGAAAATATGATCAAATTGTTCCTTGGTATTTTTACTCTTCAGTGGGTTCTCATGGGCTTCAGGATAACATTAGTTTCAGTTTCCTAGAGCTACTGTAACAGAAATACCACAAGTGTGTGACTTTAAAAAACAGAAATTAATTTGTTATAAGTCTGGAAATGGGAAGTCTGGATTCAGGGTATGGGTCTAGGGGGAGGTGTTTGTTTTGTCTATTTCAGCTTCAAGGAGGTGCCAGTAACCCTCATTGTTCCTGGCTGTAGATACATGTCTGTCGGTCTGTCGGTCTGTCTCTCCCCTCTCTCCCCCTCTCCCACCTCCCTCCTCTCTCTCTCTCTCTCATATCTTCTGTTTTAGAACTCAGAAGTGATTGGGCTTTGGACCCACCCTACACGGATATGAGTTCATTAATAAAGCCAAAAGAAAGACCTCTAATTCCAAACAAGATCATATTCTAAAGTACAGAGGCTATGGTTTCAACACATATTTTTTGAGGAATAAGGACATAATTTAATACATAATACACCTCTAAGCTTGCTGTTGTTGTTGTTATGTGCTAGTGCCTGATCCTGAACCAGTCTCACTGACTTCTAACCAGCTAATCCTATTGCTTCAGTTACTGTGTCCCTCTGCCTAAACCAGGGTCTTCCTCTCCTGCACTGTCCCTCCACCCTACCAAGCATGATGTCCTCTACAAGGACTGGTCCCTCCTGGCTATGTGCCCAAAGTATGTGAGACAGAGCTTCAAAATCCTTGCCTCAAGGAGAAAGTTGGTTCTCCTGGAAGTCCATGATATGTTCAGAACTCTTTTACAGCACCACAACTCAAAGGCATCGATTCTTCTATCATCTTTAATCATAGTCCAGCTCTCTGATGTATATAGAAAGTAGTTGTAAATACCATGACATCAGTCAGGTGAACTTCAGTCTCTAGACTAACATCATTGCTTTTTAGCATTTTGGAGAGGTCCCTGAGAGCAAACTTACCTCGTGCAATTAATCTTTTTTGTTTTCTGACTGATGGTGCCAAGAGTGTTGATTGTGGAACTGAGCAAGCTGAAATTGTTAACGATCTCAGTCTCTTCTCTTTCTATGATGCTGCTGCCAATTGGCCCATTGTGAGAATCTTTGTTTTCTGATGTTGAACTTCAATCCGCATTGCAGACTACAGTCCTTGATCTTCTGCAGCAAATTATTTAGGCCTTCCACAGTTTCAGCAAGTAAGGTTGTATCATCTGTGTAATGCAGGTTACTGGTTACTCTCCATCCACTCCTGATGCCACATTCCTCCACATAGAGTCCAGCCTCTTTGATGATCTGTTCTGTGTACAAATGGAAAAGGAATGGAGATAGGACACATCCCTGACACACTCCTTTTCTGATTTTGAACCTGCAGTGTTTCCTTGCTTTATTCTGATGACTGCCTCCAAGCATAGGTTTCACATAGTGATCCAATAAACAACAAGTCTGAACCCCGTCCTATCCTATGTCATCTGACACTTTCTGATACACTCGAGCCCGCTCATTGTGCCAGTCCATCTCGTTGAAGGTCTTCCTCTCTTTTACTGACCCTCCATCTTTCCAAGCATGATGTCCATACTTCTTAAGGAATAGCCTCTTGATTCAGGCCATGGTCTTTCCAATTCCTTGTTGTGCATCTGAGAACTGGACAATGAATAAGGAAGACAGAAAAAGAATTGACACCTTTGAGCTGTGTTGTTGGAGAAGAGCTCTGAACATGCCATGAACGGCCAAGAGAACAAACAGACAGGTTTTGGAGAGGGTACAGGTGGAGTGCTTTTTGGAGGCAAGAATGATGTAGCTTTGGGCTTGTTGCTTGGAGGGACTATTCCTTGGAGAAGGACATGATGCTGGGAAGGGTGGAGTGTCGGCAAAGGAGAGGAAGACCCTCAACCAGGTGGATTGACACAGTAATTGCTGGATTGCTGCAATGGGCTCTTATGTGTCTTGAAGTGTGAGGATGACACAGGATAGAACAGTGTTCAGATTTTTTTGTTCATAGGGTCACTATGAATTATATTCAGCTTCGATGGCATCTAACAACAACAACAACGAGGAACATTCTCCAAGTATGTGAAATGAAGCTTTATCATTTTTGCCTCCAAGGGACACTTTCTCCAAGATATACCTGTTTGTTCGTTTGGCCGTCCATGGGATGGATGTTCAGTAGTCTTCTTCAATAGTACAGCTCAGAGTCCTCAGTTCTTCTTCTGTCATCCTGAATAAGGGTGACCTCAAAGCTAGAGGTGATGAGAAGTACTCAGTGTGAGGATGTGTGTAGAGGGGAAGACTCCACCAGAGATGTTGACGTACATGATTTCAGGAAAGAGCCAGGCTACAGCCTGACCTGTGATGTCTCAGGTAGAATTGGGAACTGACATTTTTGTCTTGGTCGCTCTTAAGGCTAAAACTTATTCTTTGCTCCTAGTGGAACACATGAGCTTGGGTAGACTCAACCAGAACAGGCATCTTTGGGTCTGGCCTGAGTTCTACACCATCCTCTCCTGTCAGCAGTGCTTAATGACTTCCTCCCCAGAGCACTGCCCATAAAGTCTGCTTCTGGCTCTCAGCTAGTATGACAGATTAATGGTAGCTGTGAGCAGATGTTGGGCAGGATCAGGTAGCTGGCTAGGCTGGCTCTTGTGCACCTCTCACAGTTGAATCCTTAAACTTGACATTCTAGAGATATTTCCTAAAGGAGCGAGTTCAGCGATGTGAGGTATCAAGTGAGATAATGAGTTGGTGAGAGGAACTTGCAGGTTCTTTAGATCACATTTGATGTTTCTGTAACTTGAAGCAAACCTACCATTGAAAGAACTGGAGGGAGCTCTGGAGGCCTAGTGGCCAGAAACTGCACTGCAATCCCAAAGGAACATTGTTCTAATCCACCAGATGCTCTACTGGAGAAAGCGGGGCAGTCTCCTCCTGTACCAATTGGATATGACTCGATGGTACACAACAAGAATAAAAAAAAAGATATGATTGGATCATCTGGGGGGGGGAAATATACTCCAATCTGAAACCTCAGCAAATAGTTCCTTTGGCAAGAGATTGATCCTTGGTGCATCCACTGCCTGGTGCACAGTAGCTTCTCAAAAAAAAGAAAGCTCTTGAAATAAAAATCAGAATGAAAAATTGGCTAATTATTGTCTATGCATATAGTATTGAAGACATAGAATCATAAGATTTCAGAACAAACAATTAAAATTATGCTTTTTTAAATAGAAAAGGTTATCATTTTATGGGCAAGTAAACAAAGACTGACTCACAGGAGACCACTTACCAATTCATTGTCTGAGAGAGGCTTATGAACCAATCTTCTTTTTGTGCTCTGTTTTTAAGACATATTTCAGTTCTTAAAAACCATTATTTCTTTCTGTGTGTCTCATTTTTAAAATCACAGTGCTTGACCATGCTCCGTCAGCTCCTGCATCTTCATCGAAATGGATTCTTTTTTTCTCCATTGCTATAATCACATGATTATAACTTATTTCACTTTTACAAGGAAAAAAGATAAGTAGATTGAATTTTCTTCACTTGTTTTGTTCAATGACTTTTTAGAAACTTTTGCCCTTCAGCATAATTTATAGAGGAACAAACAGCAAGAAACAGTGAAGATCTTATCAGGTCAAAAACCGAGGGTAATTCTGGTTATAAAATATGGCAATGTAGAAGTCACTGTTGGCAGATTAACCCATTCACATTGCAGTTTCATTCTTCATTGCTTGCCTAAGCATTGTCATCAGTAAATGATGACTGTTTCCCAGAGTTCCTTCCAGCTGTGGATGACCATGCGGTATGGTTCTGGCTGGGGAGCCCGAGTGGTCATCCTGTAGGGTCTCTGGGAATGTAGTTGCTTTCATGGTGAAAGAGGATGACTCAGCTGTCCCACTCACACCTTATCCCAGCTGGAATTTCACTGTGATGTCAGGAGATATTGCAGTCAGCACTGTGAATGACTTTAAAACTGTTGCAGGTCCTTGAAATTACAATCTTGATATTGTCTCACCTCTGAAAGCCAAGCCTGTGTGCTGAGAACAATTTTTGTATTTCTAAATGTTGTTGTTATGTGCTGTCAAGTCAGACCAGAAGTCAAGTCAAAACAGAACTGTCAGTCATTTTCAGGCCTTTAAATTGCGTGGGAATAACTTGCTCATTTTTATCCTGTGGAGCAGCTAGGGTATTCAAACTACATGCCTTTAGGTTAGCATCGTAACTCTTTATTCACTAGGCTACCAGCTCTCCCTATTTCTTAGGGATAAAAAGCATTTAATATGGATTGAAGCTCAACATCAAGAAAGCAAAGATGCTCGCTACTGGACCAATTGATAGCATTATGATAGACGGTGAAGAAATTGAGATTGTTAACAGCTCTAGTTCGTTTGGCGCCACAATCAACACTCTTGATACCAGTAGCCAGGAAATCAAAATACAAGTTGCATTGGGAAAGTCTGAGGTCAGGGACCTCTCCAGAGCAATGACATCAGTCTGGAGACTAATATTTGTCTGCTTGCTAGGCATCAGAAAGCTAGGCAATGATGAAGGTTGAAAGAGAATTGATGCCTTTGAGCTGTGGTGCTGGAGAAGAGTGTTGAATATATACCATGGACTGCCAGGAGAATAAACAAGTTTGTCCTGGAGAGGATGAAACCAGGCTGCTCCTTGGAGGCAAGGATTTTTTTTTAGGCAAGGATTTTGAGGCTTCTTCTGACATACATGTTGCAGGGAGAGACCAGTCCTTAGAGAGGAACATTATGCTTGGAAGGGTAGAGGGACAGAGAAAGAGAGGAAGACCATTGATGAGGTGGATTGATTCAGTGACTGGGGTAATGAGAGTGGGTGTGTTAGAGATAGTAAATAAAGTTGTCCCAGGATAGAGCTATTATACATGAGGTTACTATGAGTCACAAGTGTTGTGACAACACCACAAATAAATCCAGATAATATTTTGTGACATGAAAGTTATAAAACTGTCATAACACTTAGGTCTCTACATAATTTTATTAAAATATGTCCATGATCACTTTAAAATATATTATCTATGATAACTGCTTGTTTTGGTAGAAAGTGCAGCCAAAGTGCTCATTGGAGGCAAAGATATTGAAGCTTCATCTCACATA
The DNA here is from genome assembly GCF_000299155.1 of Elephantulus edwardii. Classification (NCBI taxonomy): domain Eukaryota; kingdom Metazoa; phylum Chordata; class Mammalia; order Macroscelidea; family Macroscelididae; genus Elephantulus; species Elephantulus edwardii. The sequence goes on along the minus strand of NW_006399903.1, from coordinate 1,799,865 downwards.
CTTTGGGCATGTTGCTACGACGAGGGCCTATTCCTTGGAGAGGGACATCATGCTTGGAAAGGTGAAGGGCCCACAAAAGAGAAGAAGACCTTCAACCAGGTGGATTGACACAGTGACTGCCACAGTGGACTCTAGTGTCTCAGAAAGTCTGAGGATGGCATGAGACAGGACAGGGTTCTTATCTGTCAAGCTGTGGAGTTGCTATGCATCGTATTCTATTGACGGCACCTAACAACAACAACAACATGATTGCTTTTGGAGTCTCTGCATCATGCAAATAAGTGGTTATTGCATTTAGCTGTTAACCAAGTTTTGAGGCTTAAGTCCGTCCAGAGGCTCCTTGGAAGAAAGTCTAATGACCTGTTTTCCGTAAGTCAATCATTAAACACAGTTCCACTCTGACACAGGGATTGCAATGAGTTCGGAGCTCAACTTAACCGCTTTAGTTTATTAGCTTTTACAACAATGGTTGAGTTGAATAGTTGCAGCAGAGATGATGTGGCTGGTAAACCCTAAAATATCTACCACCTTGCCCTTGGTGTATGTTAGCTTATAACTTGGATGATAAGTCCATGTTAAAACCTTGCTGAAGTCTGTGATAAAGTCGGTCATTCTGGACCCCTTGCTCTGCTGGAGCAGAAAGCATCTGGGTCCAATGAAGGATGCTGTAGAAACACTGGAGTAATGACAGTTACTCATGGCTGAGAATAAACCTTCAACTTATGGAACCCTCAAACATTTGCCTTAGAGGTTCTTCTTAAGTGTTCTCTTTAGTGACTGACCAAATGTCTGCATATTTAGAGGAGACCTTTGAGGAAGTCAAATAATGGGCCAGATGAATATATTTATTAAATACCAGCTAGCAGACTGCAGAAAAAATATGTAAATATTTATCAGCTAGAAGATGTTGATAGTACACCAAGTCAAGTTAGGATAAAATAAAATAGAAATGATATTCTGTTCTCTAAAGTCAATGGACCTAAATTCCATCTCTTCAGAACTTCTCTTATGCACTGAAACCAGTAAAGGAGAGGAAGGGTGAAAGGGGTGATTGCCTCTGGGAAGGGGGTACTCAGGCTGCTTGCTTATTTTCTTGGCATTGGTCCGTCTTGGCCAGTAATGAACTTGACTTCCGCTTTCGGACCTATGCAAAACTACGTGACCATCTTTGCCCCAAGTCATCTTGAAAACTTATTGAAGCATGAAGGCTTGCACTTTCTCAGCTGATGTGCTTCTTCTTTTGCCATGGATATCATGATCTGGATATTATGGGGAAGAACTGGGATCTGAGGAAAGATAGGATCTCGAAGAAAGATGGCTCTTCTAGCTCTTTTGGAATCACTGCTATGAATATAGAAACAAGGAACACTTGTTTATTCTTTGCATTCTGTTAGCAAAGATGGATATTTCTGTTGTCCACCTTTGGACACCTCCTCAGCATGACCTTGGACAGACTTCTCTGTCCCTCAGCTTTGATCTCTGCCTTTCTTGAGCAAAGCTCCTTTATCTCATTCAGTTACTGTCCCATCTTACCTCTGCCTTATTAAGCCTAGGCCAAAGAGCTCTAGCTCTCTGAAGCAGATTTACCTTCCCTAGCTCCTCGATTAAAACAAGCGTGGAAGCAGGAGTGGAATTCACTTCTGAAACAGCTTGCCTCTGGAAACCCTATGAACTTGGAGAAACTATGAAAGTTATATAAGTGTTCAGGTCCTTCGTTCATAGGGTCACTATGAGATGCCTAGGACTCGATGGCACTTAACAACAATAAACAACCTTTGGGATTCTCCACAAACCTAGAGGAATCAGGATGTGGAATTCCTCTGGTCATTCGGGAGGTTAGACTGAGTTGGCATTTGCCTTAGTCACCCAGTGCTGTTCTGGCAAAACGTCACAAGGAGGTGGCTTTCACACACAGTAATTTTTTTCCCCACAGTGTCAGAGATCAAGGTGCCAGCCTAGGGAGATTTCTCTGTCTTTAGGCTCTGAGGGCAGATCTTTGTCGCTTTCGCTTCTGTTCCCTGGCTCCTTGGTAATCTTTAGGTGCCTTGGTATCTATCGCCCCTCATCTTTGATGGCACTTGCTTGTTCATCAGTATGGATGGTGAAGAGATTGAGATAGTTAACAGCTTCAGTTTGCTTGGCTCCACGGTCAACACTCTTGGCACCAGCAGCCAGGAAATCAGGAGATGAAATGCACTGGAAAGGTCAGCTGTCAGGGAACTGTCAAGAGTACTGAAGAGCAATGATGTCAAGCTGGAGACTAAGGTGCTCTTAATCCAGGCTGTATTCTTCAGAGAGTTGGACAGTGAATAGGGATAACAAAAAGAGAATTGATGCCTTTGAGCTGTGGTGCTGGAGATGAGTGTTGAATATACCATAGACTGCTAGGAGAACAAACAGGTTTGTCCTGGAGAGGGTGAAGCCAGAGTGCTCCTTGGAGTCAAGGATTTGGGCATGTTGCAAGGAGGGACTGGTCCTTGGAGAGGGACATCATGTTTGGCATAATGGATGGGCAACGCAGGAGAAGAAGACCCTCGATGAGATGGATAGATTCTGTGAGTAGAGTGATGGGAATGAGTGTGTTTGAGATGGCGAGGTTGGCACAGGATACAAAGGCATTTAGAGCTCTTGTACATAGGGTCACTATGAGTCGCAAGTGACTCGATGGCACATAACAACAACAACAACATCTCAGAAAAGATTGATTTAGGACACGCTCTGCCCTAATACTGTTTCATTAACATAATAACCCCAACTCATTCCTAAATGGGATTACAATCACAGGGACAAAGGATTGTATCATAGTACATACTTGTGGGACAGAAATTCAGCCCACAACAGTATCCATTTCCCCTCCGTTGTCAATTTTGATAAATAAGATTGTATGAAGCGCTTCACTTTGCTGTATATAGGAGTGCTATGATTTGATGGCACCTAACAACGAAACAGCATGGAGAACTTCAGATTGTCCCAAACTTAGTAGTATTACTCTGAATAGAATGAACTGAGCTTTTTATATAGTAGTGGTTCTGTTTTTTGAATGGTAAGGAATTTGTGGGAGTACAAAGTGGTATTGATTATTTAAAGAAAAAGTGCTTTTGGTGAATGTCATAAAAATGCAAATTTTATTACATACATGGACTCTTTATAGGCTAAGGCTTTAAAAATTCATTTATTCATTCAATAAATATTTAACACATTTCATTCAACAAATAGTCATTCAATAATTAACTAAATTATAGGAACTGTGCTGTTTGCTTGTTTATTTAAATTCATCTTGTTGTTGTTTATTATCTTCGAGGTGAGCATGACTCACAGCAACCCTACAACCAAAGGCCTGAAACCTCTCTACAACTACTGACATTTATCAAAGTTTATAGAGTTTCTGGAGAGATGTTGTTTTAGGAAGTGAATGCCACTCTTATGATGTCTTAAATAATAGAATTTCCTAGCATTTTCATTTCCTATGTGTATTAAGAATTTCAGATAGCTTTCAGAGAAAAAGTCAATAAACATAGTTTATTTTATATTTTAACTTTTATAATTTTAATTATATTTTAACTGTACGACTTCAGTAGCACAGGCCCCATGCTTATAGAATGATTATTAAAATAAAAACAAAACCAAAAAAACGGAACCTACCATGGGTATCATTGGCAGAAATTATAGAAGTGAATTTTGGAAAGTCAGACTGCATTACATGCATGGAGTAGTTAAACTATGTTTAGTGACCCATGTACTCTTTTTGTTAGGCCCGCAAGTACATCATGGACTCCATGGGGGAAAACTATGCTGAAGGCGTTATCCTGGACTTGGAAAAGATGTGGGAGGAATCTGATCCCCGAACGCCACTCATCTGTCTCCTGTCGATGGGCTCAGACCCTACGGACTCCATCATTGCCTTGGGGAAGAGACTGAAAATAGAAACCCGCTACGTGTCCATGGGCCAGGGCCAGGAGGTCCACGCACGCAAGCTCTTGCAGCAGACCATGGCACGTGTAAGGACAAATGTCTAATTTTGTTGAGATGATGGTTGTTAGGCAGCAATGTAGAAAAGAACTGATGAGCCCTTAAGAAGAGTTTGCAGTTGTGTGATGAAGGGTGTTACAAAGCGGAGATATGCATAATGTCTGTTAGACTGCCATACAATCTCACAGAAAATAGTGAGAAATAGCAATTTCAGAAAAAAAGAGACCATCAAACTTTTGCTGCTGACCAGACATAGTCAATCCTAAAAGCCTTATTTTTCAACCAGCTTATATGTGGAGATACTATTGTACTTTTAATCAGAAATACTAGCTTTAATGAGATACCTTTTTACTTTGAATTTCAGATGCATGGTTATTGTTTCAGATTGGTAAGGTTGAATTTAAAAGGAGCCACTCTAGCCTCTAGTTTATATCTATTTTCTTTCTACTCACAATCCTTCAGCCTTCAGTCAGAACCAACTCATAGCTGATCCACCATTCAGTTTCTGAGGCTTAAATTGCATGAAGGAGATGCTCACTTTTGTCCCATGGAGCTGTGAGGGGATTTGAACCACCACAGACCTCTGCCTTTAAAATTAGCAGCACTTTAAAAAAAAATTATTTTATTAATTTAAATGAACATTTACAGATTTTGGATTTTCATTCATTCATTGTTGCACTTTTTCCTTTATCCCCCCCCCCAGTTCTCTCCTTTCTTTAAAAGGCAAAAGATAAACTTTTTCGTTAATATACAATCCCCCCGACCCCGACCCTGCCCCCCCCACTGCAAATCTCCACTATGCAACCTTAATTCTGGATTCCTGTGATAATTATAATATGCTATCATATATGACTTTTAAACTGTTCTCTCCCTTATCTGTTTCAAGTCAGTATACATAATCTATCCAGGTTTTCTCAGTCTTACCCCAACCCTGATGTCAGTCACATTCTACAACAGTGGCACCATGCAATATTTGTCCTCTTGTGACTGAGATATTTTAATCAGTATAAGGTCCTCAGGGGTCATCCATTTTTAAAACTATTGCATGAATTTCTTGTTTTTCAATGCAGCATAATATTCCATTGTGTGAATATTCCATAGTTTCTCTATCCATTCATTTGTTGACAGGCACTTAGGTTGTTTCCAACTCCTTGCTATTGTGAACAAAGCTGCGATGAACATGGGTGTGCATATATCTGCTTGGATGTCAGTTATGGTCTCTTTAGGGTTTATTCCCAGTAGTGGAATTGATGGGTCAAACGGTATCTCTATTTTCAACTTTTTGAGAAAGCACCACACCACTTTCCACAGAGGTTGCACCATTTTACACTCCCACCAACAGTGAATAAGGGTTCCAGTTTCTCCACAACCTCGCCGGCATTTGTTATAACTTGTACTTTAAATACATTTACAAAAATGATTGCATTTAAAGTTTTGACATGATAGAGCAAAATAAACCAATCACCCAAACAAAGCAAAAGGAATGATCTACTCAGTAAAAGGAAAACAAGGTAGTTGATACAGACTGTAGGAAATCTGGGAGGCAGTTGCTTGGCAAGCTGACTGGAAGAGATCCGTATTTGTACCCATTTCCAGGAAGGAAGGTTGTCATTGTTATGTGCCATCACCTGCGACTCATAGCGACCCTATGTACAACAGCCCTAAACCCTGCTCTATCCTGTGCTAGTCTTATTGTCTCTGATTCATCTACCACCATAACCCCTGTCACTGAGTCAATCCATCTCATCGAGAGTCTTCCTCTCTTGCACTGTCACTCTACCCTCCCATGCATGCTGTTCCTCTCCAAGGACTGGTCCATCCTGGCAACATGTCCAAAGTATGTCAGACGAAGCCTCAGAATCCTTGCCTCCAAGGAGCAGCCTGGTTTCACCCCCTTCAGATTGAACCTGTTTGTTCTCTTAGCAGTTCATAGTATATTCAATACTCTTTTCCAGCATCACAGCTCAAAGGCATCAATTATCCTTCTGATCCAAGTAAAACATTTCTGAAGGTTGTTTTTCATATGGCTCGAACAGTACTTAGACAATCTCTAGAAATTCAGGCTGGACTTAGAAGAGGCCATGGCACCAGGGATATCATTGCTGATGTCAGATAAATCTTAACTGAAAGTAGAAAATACCAGAAGGATGTTTACTTGTGTTTTATTGACTATGCAAAAACATCTGTGTGGATCGTAACCAATTATGACTGCTATTGAGGAGAATGAGGGAGAAGGATGGGCAGTCTCCTCCCACGTGATTAATTTACTGCCTCTGAAAACTTGCTGGTGGGTCAACTATGAGTTGGCTCCAACTCGATGGTACACCACCACCACCACAACATTGAGGAAGATGAGAATCCCAGAACACTTAATTGTGCTCATGTGAAACCTCTGCTTAGACCAATAAATTCTTGTCCAAACAACAAGGGAACATTGGTTCATTTAAAATCAAGATGGCTATGCATCAGGGTTCTATTTCCCCCCAATAACTATTCAATCTATATGCTGAGTTAATAACTTGAGAAGCTTGGCCTAGATGAAGAAGAATGTGGCATCAAAATTGTAGGAAGATTTATCCAAAGTATGCATTATGCGGAGGATACAATCTTGTTTGTAGAAAGTGAAGATGACCTAATGCAGTAACAACCTTTAATGTGGATTACATCTCAACCCCAAGGAAACAAAAGTCTTCACCACTGGACCAAGAGGCAATATCTTATTGAGGGTATTTCTCTTTTCACCTGACCCTCTGCCTTTCCCATCAGGACGTCTTTTTCCAATTACTGGTAGCAGCAGCCAGGAAATGAAAAGAATGTGTTGCACTGGTTAGTTGCATCTGCTGTCAAGAACGTCTTTAAAGCTCTAAAGAGCAAAGATGTCAGTTTACAGACTAAGGTGTGCCTGAATCAAACTCTGGTATTTTCAGTTACTTCCTGTTGTTGTTGTTATTGTTATGTTCCGTTGAATCGCTTGTGACTCATAGCAACCCTATGTACAACAGCCCTAAACCCTGCTCTGTCCTATGCCAATTGCATTGTCTCTGACACACCTATCCCTATTACCCCAGTCACTGAATCAATCTACCTCAGAGAGGGCCTTCCTCTCCTGTGCTGTCCTTCCACCCTCCCAAGCCAGAGGTCCCTCTCCAAAGACATTTCCCTCCTTGTAAATGTCCAAAGTATGTCAGGCGAAGCCCCAGAATCCTTGCCTCCAAGGAGCAGCTTGGTTTAACCCTCTCCAGGATGAATCTGTTTG
>NW_006399903.1:1783936-1792360 GCF_000299155.1 Elephantulus edwardii | reverse complement strand
CCATCCATCCTGATACTTAGTTACTTCCTAAGTATGTGAAGGTCGAGCAGTGAATTAAGGAAGAATGAAGAATTGATGCCTTTGATGTTGGTAAAGAGTATTGAATGGAATTCCAAAAGAACAAACAAATGAATTGTGGAGGAAGTGTGACCAGGGTGTCCTTAGAAGCCAGAATGGTGAAACTTGGTCTCACATACATTGAGCAGGTTGTGTTAGGTGACAGTCCTTGGAAAAAGGCATCAGGTTGTGAAAGTAGATGGTCAGAAAAAGAGGAACATCCTCAACAAGACGGGTTGGCAGAGGACGGATTAACATAGTGACTGCACCATTGGTCTTGAGATACAGGATAGGGCGGGATTTCAATCTGTATTTTGCTTGATGGCCTCTAACAGCAGTCATGACAGTGCTTGACTGAAGTGCAGCTTAGTGTTTAAGGTGACATACTTGTTTTTCTATCATTTTCTAAGGCTTCAGCGCCTTTAATCTCTCAGTAACCCGTCAGTAGACTTTTTGTCCAAGGAGCCGGAGTGGGTGCTAATTGCCAACTCTTCGAGTAGTAGATGAGCCTTCCACTATGTGTGCCACCAACAGTCCCCAGGCTATCTTGTCCAATCTAATTGAGACAAAAATAATTGCTGACTGTGAATTGGAAAATGTGCATTATTGGTCATTTTAGGAATGATAGTTCTGTAGATTGTTGTTACTAGGGGTTAAGACTCACAGTGATCCTATGAATAGCAGATCTGAACATTGCCCTGTTTGACAAAATTATTATTGCATGACCTAAACTTCTTCCTGAGTAGCTTTACATTCTCAATAATATTCTTATAGCAGAGAAAAAGTGTGTCCAAAGTATATGGCTTCTTATCTGTCAAGAATCCTGCATTTGGGGTGGCCAGAGCATCGAGAATACACTGCTACTTAGAATGTACCTGCCAGTGTTATAGAAACTTAGTGTAAGAAGGGAGCTTGTGTCTCTCAAAATTCAGTTGGAAAAGTTTCTTTCACCAGTTTTCAGGAGGCTGTCTATACCTCAACAAGAAGAAAGACCCTTAATAACATGAGCTGATGTGGTGACTGTAATAAGGGGCTTAAGCATGATGGAATGACTGAGGTTGATGCAGGACAGGGCAGGGTTTTGCTCTGCTGTCCATAAAGTTGTTAAGAGTCATAGTCACATTGACGGCATGTAAGCACACAGCAACGACAGCTTAGTACTTAAGCCCTGTTGACGTAACGTTTAACATAGTGGGCTGCTCATTGAAAAGTCAGCCGTTCAAATCCACCAACCACTTTGTGGAGAAAGGTAGACAGTCTCCTCTCATGAATATCCAGAGGAAAGTTACTGGGAGTCAAAACTGACTTTACAACAGTGGGTTTAGTTTTATTTTTTTATGCCTATTTATTTTTGAAGCAAAAATCAGCTGTCAGTCTTTTATTAGGGGAGGCAGAAGGCCCTCTAGGAGATGGATTGATTCGGTGACTGGGGTAATCGGATGGATGTGTTGGAGACAGTGCGATTGGCACAGGACGGAGCAGAGTTTAGGACTGTTGTACATAGGGTCGCTATGAGTCGCAAGCGACTCGACGGCACATAACAACAACAACAACACTCTTATTTCAGCCACATTCTTATTTTATCACAGGGGAACTCTGGTGGCCTAGTGGCTGAAGCTGTGCTGCAATTCTGAAGGCGTGCAGTTCAAAGCCACGAGCTGCTCTGCATGAGGACGGGCAATCGCCTCCTGTGTGTTTAACTGCCTCTAATAACCCACCAGAGGGTCAGTGATGCATTGCTTCCAACTTGATGGTACACAACAACAACAACAACAACAACAACAACCGATTCCTATTTCAGCTGAATCTTCTCCTCTCGCCTCTGAGGGGTCACTGAGTGTCATTTAGTTTTGAGTGTTTTCGTAGTGATGCTCTGTAGATTCGCTTTCATTCCCATTTTCCTCAGGGCCAGATTTTGATTTGCCTTTCCTTGAGTCTGTTCTAACCCTAGCAGATGGTGTTAGGTGGTTCTTGTTTTGGGCTATGGAGTAGGGCCCACCCATGGTGTCCCGGAGTAGAACTGTGGTTCATAGGATCTTCAGTGGATGGTTTCTCCAAGCAGAGCATGGTACCTCTGGGTGAACTTGGCTTGCCAACCTTTCAGTCAATATGCTGTTTGTGCCACTAAGGTGCCCTTGAGCCTGTCTGTTTTAAATAGTATTGATTCTGTCTTCACTCTCACTTTTTTAATACTTGGAAGTTCATGCCGTAAAATATCCGTTCATGCCTCCATCCATATATCTATGTCTATGTCTATATCATCTATATTTATATCTCTATCTAATCTCTATCTCTAATATATCTATATCTATTTAATCTCTCTCTATCTCTATCTCTATCTCTATCTCTATCTCTTTCATCTATGTCTATGCCTATCTCTATATATACATCTACATCATCTATCTCTTTCTCTACCTCTGTCTCTGCATCTGCATGTACATCTACATCTCTATCTCTATCACTATATCTATATTGTAGTTGTAATGGGATTCTGTGAAGTAGCTGCTCTCTAACCTGGATGTTTCCATCAACCACTTTTACTTGGAAGAGATATTAGCTCTTTTTATGTTTCGTGTTGGTTATTTTCATGGCTGCTGCCACGTGCTGTTACTCAGCTGGTGTGCTTTTATGTGGTGAGACAAATATATGGAGCAAGAAAGAAAAATCACATCTTATTTCCTCAGGTTTGACCTAGATTAATTTGAAATGGCTTGATACAGTGACTGCAGTAATAGCCCAAACATAGTAAGGATTGTGAGGAGGACCCAGGACTGGATACTGTAGTATTTTGTTGGTTATGAGGTCACTGTGCGTTGGAGCCTACTTGAGGGCACTAGGAATGACACTGCTGTCAAGATGGAACCAATTCATCGCTGACTCTATGAGACTGTAAATTGCAAGTTTTCAAGACTGTAATTGAGATTGCTCAACTTTCTCCCCCAGATCCGCAAGTGGATTGGAACAAGCAGAGAGGCTCCACCTTGGAGTTAACAGTGTGATTCCCTACAGACTATACCACCAGAGCTCCAACATGGGATCTTGGTTAGCAGCACAACTCGCTATGGCCTCTACCACCAGTTGTTGTTGTTATGTGACATCATGTTGCTTGCAACTCATAGCAGCCCTGTGTACAACAGCTCTGAGCCCTGCTCTATCTTGAGCCAATCTCATTGTCTCTGACACACGTAACTCTATTACCCCAGTTACTGGGTCAACCTGTCTTATCGAGGGTCTTCCCCTCCTGCTCTGTCCCTTCATCTTCCAAAGTATGATGTCCCTCTCCAAGGACTGGTCCCTCCTTTCAACATTTCCAAAGTACATCAGATGGAGCTTCAAAATCCTTATCTTCAAGGAACAGCCTGGTTTTACCCTCTCAATGATGAACCTGTTTGTTCTCCTAGCAGTTCATGGTATATTCAATACTCTTCTCCAGCAGAGCTTACAATAATTAGAACATGCTTCTTTAAAAGTATACATGATATGGTTGTTAAAATGATAACCTTCTAACCAAAAGATCAAAGGTTTTAACCCAAGAGCTGCTCCACTAGAGACAATTGTAAAAATATGTAAACACTGTACCCTTGGAAATTCTCTTGGCCAATTCTTCTCTGTCCAGTAGGGATGCTCTTGTTGTTGTTGTTGTTGTTGTTGTGTACTGTAGAATCAGAACTGGTCCATAGCTGACCTTCCTGCAGGTTTTCAGAGTAATCACACAGGGGGAGAGTGCCCATCCTTCTTCCATGCAGTGTCTGGTGACCTTGAACCCTGTGCCTTTGGGATTACAGCATAGTTTCTTGTCATGAGGCCACCAGAGCTGCCTAGCAGAGCTGCTAGGAGTTGAAGTCAACTTGATAGCAGGCAGCTTTGTTCTGGTTACTGTGCTTTGTTATGCCATTTTAATGACTTAATTTCTATAGAACTTATGAACTTAAGTCTCTTGGTACTACATAATGCAGTTTCTTTTTCATTTGCTATTGTTGGCTTAGGGTGGATGGGCACTTCTGCAGAACTGCCATCTGGGACTCAATTTCATGGATGAGCTAATGGACATAATTATGGAGACCGAGACTGTACACGATGCTTTCCGCCTCTGGATGACCACCGAGGTTCATAAGCAGTTTCCCATCACCCTCCTTCAGATGTCCATTAAATTTGCCAACGAGCCTCCTCAGGGCCTCCGGGCTGGACTGAAAAGAACATATGGTGGTGAGTCTCCGCAAGTGTGTGCACTTTAATGATTTTCTTAAGCAAATTGTAATGAACTTCATTAGGATATAGTTATAGCAAATCGTCCAGTTATTAAGGGTGATCATAGTCGGCTTCAACAAAGCTCCGTGTAGAGTGTGTCTGAGAAATGTTAGGGGCTCAAAGTTTACGATTCCCAGATTAGATTTCCTCCAAATTCCTCCACTTAGATTCTTCAGCTTGACACCTTGCTCATGTACGTTAACATTCAATGTAATGATTTTGTATTGTATTGTCTTTGTGTTCCATGCCCTTCAAAGAGAAGACATTGCTTTGACCTTATAGCCAACCTCCACTTTAGTGAGTGTGTGTACCAGAATATTAGATCACTTCACTTGTACGGAATAGCCAGACCTGGTGAGTGTAGAGACAAGAGTTTAATAGTGGTTATTTGAGGTTGTAGATAGGAAGTCATGGGAGTTATAACTCAAGGGGCCCTGAGTTTCCCTTTGAGGTAAATAAACAAATTTTGGAAATAGTGGTAATGATTTTACAACATTGTGAACTTAATGAATGTCCCTAAATTTGTACACTTAAAAATGAGACTGATTTTTTTTTCAGTGCCACATATCCTGTTTGGAAGCAGGAGTGGCATCCTCTTCCATAAATAGCTTGCCTCCAGAAACCCTATGAACCTGGAGAAAGGATAAAAGTCACGCAAGTGTCGATGACTTTCCTTCATAGGGTTCATAGGGTCGCTATAAGTCGCCTACGACTTGACAGCACTTAACAACAACAAAGATATCCTGCTATTCTTAGGTATAATCGTGTGGACTCTGATTCACAGTGAACCTGTGGGTGAGAGATTGGAAGCTTGTCCTCTTGTGCCCCATCCTCACAATTTCCATCATGCTTTAACCCGTTGCTGCAGTCACTGTGCCAATCCATCTTGTGAAAGATCTTCCTTTCATTTACTGACCCTCTGCTTTATGAGGCATGATGTGTTCTGTAGTTTGCCACATTTTTAAAATGAAAAGTAAATGAGTAATGTCAGAAATTCAAGCTGGATTTAGAAGACACCGTGACATCAGAGGTTTCATTGCTGATGTCACATGGATTATGTCTGAAAGTAAACACCAGAAGAATGTCTATTTCTGCTTTAATGACAGTGACATGGCATTGACTGTGTGGATCATAAAAAAATTATGGCTAAATTTGTGAATGGGAATCCCAGAGCACTTTTGTGTTAATGTAAAAACTATACCTAGACCAAAAGGCTATTGTGAGAACACGGCAAGAAACACCACATGGTTTAAAATTAGGAAACGTGTGTGTGTATTCTTCCTACATACCTTTTTAATCTGTATGATGAAAAAATTATATGTGAATCTGGACCCTGTGAAGGAGAATGTGACATCTAGATTGAAAGAAGACTCATCAACAACTTGCATTATGCAGATGACAAAACTTTGATTGCTTAAAGTGAGGAGGACTTAAAGCACTTGCTGCAGAAGAGCAAAGAATACAGCCTTTGATATGAATTGCACCTCAATGTCATGAAAACAAAAATTCTTATCAATGGACAGATAGACAACATCATGATAGATGGAAAAAAGATTGAAATTGTCAATGATTTACTCTTACTTGGTTCCACAATCAATACACTTGGCAAAGCAGTCAGTATATCAGGAGATATATTGCAATGGAAAAGTCTGCAGTCAGGGAACTCTGTAAATTATTGAGGAGCAATGATGTCAGGTTGAGGATTAAGGTGTGCCTGATTCAGTCTGTGGTCTTTTCAATCCCTGCTGAGAGCTGGACAACGAATAAGGAATAACAGAAGAATGCTTCAAAATGTGGTCTTAGAGAAGAGTGCTGAATGAGCCATCAACTACCAAAAGAACAAACAGATATGTATTGGAGAAAGTGCAGCTGGAGTTCTCCTTGGAGGTTAGGATAGTGAAGCTTCATATCATATACTTTGAACATGTTTATGGGTAATCCTTGAAGAAGTACATTATACTTGGAAAAGTTGAGGGAAAGCTAAGGAGAGTACAGGCCTTCAACCACGGGTATTGACACAGTGACTGCAGTAATGGGCTCAGGTGTGTCAGAGATTTTGAGGATTGTTCAGGACAAACCAGGGCTCAGATCTCTTTGTGTATAGTATCACTATGAGTAATTCTCAACTTAATGGCACCTAACCACAACACACAAAAAGAGTGGTAATTAAGCCAATACTGCCTTTTTCCCTGCTTTTGGTAGCCACTATTAAAATCTATTCTCTAATCTATTCCCATTTGCCAGTTTAAGTGTTATATATTAGCTACATTTCCAGGTTGTTACCTAAGAGACTTGATGGTAGCAACATGAACAGTACAACGTTATTCTGTATAAAATTTCAAAATCGTTATATTAACAACCAACATATAGATAATGTAGTATGCATATATGAAAAGATATTGGCACTGACTGGAAGAGACCCATATCTATACCCATTCAAAAAAAAAGGTGATCCAACAGAGTGTAGTAAGACTTATTAAACAATATCACTAATATCACACACAAGCAAAATCCTGCAGAGGATTATGCAAACAAAGAACAACAATAACAAACCCCAAAAACCTAACCTGGCACAACCAAGCAACCAAGAACTGCCAGAAGTGCAAGCTGGATTTAGAAGAGACTGTAGCATCAGGACACCGAAGCCAATATCAGGTGGTTCTCAGCAGAAAGCAGAGAGTACCAGAGAAATGTATATCTGTGTTTCGTTGATTAAGCAAAGGTATTTGAATTTGTGGATCATGACAAATTGTGGTTAACCTTGAGAAGAATGGGAATCCCAGAATACCTGAAAACCCACTGGAGGGTCAGCTGTGAGTCCATTCCTACTTGACAATGCACAACGACAAGAAGCCCATTGATAAGACCCCAAAGATAGGACTCAATTACGATATTTCTTTTTTGCTATTATCATCTATCCACCTCTATATGAGGCTCACATTACCTTGTTAGATATGCAGTATCTGATGCCTTATTCAGCTAGCCCCTCGTCCTCCTTGCTGTTGAATCCATTCTGATTCATGGTGAACCTTCAGCTGGTTTCCCAGGCTGTTGAATGAGAACTAGAGCAGATTGCTCAGCTGTCTTCCCTCCGAGCTGCTGGAGGAGCTGATCCACTGTAGCCTTTGGGTCCGCTGTGTAACTCGCTGTAGTCACCAGAGCACTGATGGCTTCTTGTTGTTGTTATTTACCCAGATGAGATCGATTGACACGGTTGACTATGATAATGGGGGTAGGTGTGTCAGAGTCAGTGAGATGGGCTCAGGACGGGGCAGGCTTCAGAGGTGTTGTACACAGAGTCAAGTTGCAGGTAACTTGATGGCACGTGGCAACAACCACCACCACCAAGTTGAAACCTACTAGCTGGCCCTCGTGGGTTTTCAGAGGCAAGGCAGTCAATCACACAGAAGGAAGATTGCCCATCTGTCTCTCACAGAGCATCTGGTGGATTTGAACAATGTGCCTTTGGCTTGGCAACACAACTCCTTACCACTGGGCCACCAGAGCTCCCTGCTTAGTATCACCAAAATCTCTTGGCAATATTTTTTTCAGAGAGAAAGGTCCTCTGGATATTCAAATGTCAAATTACCATTGTCATGAGACTGTGATAAAAAAAGAAATAAAAAATGAGCCAAGTTTTGTATCAGAAAATGACAAAAAATTATGTTATTAAAATAATCGAAACAAAGAGTGATGCCTCTTTTCCCGTCCACTAGGCGTGAGCCAGGACCTGCTGGACGTGAGCACTGCGGCCCAGTGGAAGCCCATGCTGTACGCAGTGGCCTTCCTTCACTCCACGGTTCAGGAAAGGCGCAAGTTTGGTCCACTTGGCTGGAACATACCCTATGAGTTTAATCAAGCCGACTTCAATGCTACTGTGCAGTTTATCCAAAACCACTTGGATGATATGGATATCAAAAAGGTATAGAGAAGCCCCTCTCATTACTGCTGCTGGGGAACCGGGGCTCTCAAGCTCATCTGGCCACTGCACTTTTGGGATAAATCATGTGATTGTGGTGATTTTCTTTGTTGATAAGTTATTAAGCCATAGCAACTTGGGCCACATTACTTTACATTTAGAGTGAATCAAGGACACATTTTTATTATTATTTTATTATT
>NW_006399903.1:1776601-1783606 GCF_000299155.1 Elephantulus edwardii | reverse complement strand
CTGACCTTCCAGTGGGTCTTCAGAGACAGTAAATTGCATGGGAGCAAATTAACTGTCTTTCTCCCAAACAGCAGGTGGATTTGAACCACATATTTTTGATCTAACAGCTGGTGAATTCCAACCACATACCTTTAATTCAGCAGCTGATGGATTGCAACCACATACCTTTGCATTGGGAGCACAGTTCTTTCCCAATAAGCCATCACAGCTCAGTTTATTGGGAAAAGCAAGCTTGCCAACCTGGGGAGTAGATCTGGACATGGCCAACCTGCAAGAGAGTTCCACCGAGAATGGGGGGGAAGTAGCTATGTATTTTATACCCTTACACAATTCCCAATAAATAGTAATTAAGTTAAAGATTACTTAGACTATAGGGAAATGCTAAGAATCCCTAACTTGTAAAATGTTTTCGTTATGTACCATCAAGGAGGATGCAACTCACAGTCGACTCTCCAGTGGAGTTTTAGAGGCTGTTAATTACGTGAGAGGAGATTGTCCTTTTTTGTTTTTTCTCAGCAAAGAAGCTGGTGAATTTGAATTGCCTGACTTTTGACTAGCAGTGCAACCCTTTAGCCCTATGCCAACAGAGTTCCTTACTCAATGCTTGTTGTTGATGTGTGCCATTGTGTCAGAACTGACCTGCAGCTGATTCTCCAGTGAGTTTTCAGAGGCAATACACTGCACAGGAGGCGAATGCCCATCCTTCTCCTGTGTAGCAGCTGCCACATTTGACCCATGTACCTTTTAGCCCATCCTCCTGCAGAACAGTGGATTCAAACTGTATGCCTTTGGGATTGCAGCACAGCTACTTACCCCTAGGCCATCCACGTGCTTCACAATGCTTATTCTAGGGAAAAACAATCACTCGCTTGATCTGTATGTATCTAGTTCTTCAAGCATGGCTGAAAACAAGAAATGGAAGGGTCAGCATTCAGGAGAGAAACAACAACAACAAAATTATCCTAAGAAGAATCTAGCTAGCTTAGCCTAAGTGTAGCCATTTCGGAACATTCATAGGATTTCCCATGCAAATGCCATTGAATTGCTTCCTACTCGTAATGACCCTATGTCATTAAATATGTAATTAAATGTCGACCAATCCCATGGTATCCTTACAATATCTACTGTGCTTCGGCTCACTGTTGAAGTCACTGGATGAATTCATCCAGTTGAAGGTCCACTTCTATTTTGCTGACCACCTACTTTTCTCCAGGCATTTGTTTTTCCTGAAGACATACCCAGAGGACATGATAGAAAGTCCCATTGTGTGTGCTTCTAAGGAAACTTCTGGTTGCATCTCTTCCAAGAAGTCTATTTCAAATCATAAAAATGTATTTTAAGTGGTTCCTCATGTTAGCCTCTTATTATTTTTTTGTATTTTATTTTTATTGTTTTTGAGAATGTATGCAGAACATGTTATTAATGTAAGAATGCCTTTGTATACAATTCAGTGATATTGATTGCATCGTTCAACTCGTGCGTCTATTTTCATTCTCCTTTCTGAATTTCTCCTCCCATTCTAAACTCACTGCCTCCTAAGTTTTATATCTAATCTTTTGAGTTGCTGCTATCAATTAGAGCCTCTATAGAAAATTCTTAAAACAACAGAATTTTTTTAAGGGTCACATACTTTTCTTGTTAAATCCAACCAGTGCAACCCCGTAGTGGGTAACTCAGATTCACCAGCTGCTTGGGGGGGGGGGATGGGGAGTACCCTTGTGCATCTCATAGACTCTCAGAACTCAACAGCAATGGGTGAGTGAGTGAGTGGATTGTTTTGTTTTTAGATTTTGGAGAATATTTTTGCTTTAAGATTTAAAGATTGTTTCAGAGCAATACATTCAGAAAGTCTAGATTCCATGGGAATTTGAAATGCTGTTCTTCACTTTTCTCCCTTGCATGCTTAATTTTCATTAATTTCCCATAGTCGTGATGATGGATGGTCTTTGTGAGGATAAATGTAATTATCACTTGATGAGATGGTAACACTTTTGATACAAACTTTTTACCAATTTCTTATATGATTTTTTTTCTTTTTCAGGGAGTGTCCTGGATCACTGTCCGCTATATGATAGGAGAAATTCAATATGGAGGGAGAGTCACTGATGACTACGATAAGAGGTTGTTGAATACGTTTGCTAAGGTCTGGTTCAGTGAAAATATATCTGGACCTGATTTCAACTTTTATGAAGGATACCATATTCCAAAATGCAGCACTGTGGAGAGCTACCTGCAGTATATCCAGGTTTGTGCATACGAGAACTTTATGCATGTACAATTGCTGTGGAAGGTCAAGGACAGCAGTATGAATTGACTTCAGTATGAATTAAGGCTTAAGATAAAGAAAACAAGGATTCTCACCACTGGGCTGATTGGCAGCATCATGATGGATGGTGAAGAGATTGTGATTGTCACAGTTTTAGTTTGCTTGGCTCCACAGGCAACACTCTTGGCACCAGCAGCCAGGAAATTAAAAGGCATATTGCGATGGGAAAGTCTGCTGGTAGAGACCTCTCTAAAGTACTGAAGAGCAACAATGTCAGTCTGGAGACTAATGTGCACCTGATACAGGCCATGGTCTTTGCAATCACTTGCTATGCATCAGAGAGCTAGACAATGACTAGGGATGATAGAAGGAGAATTGATGCCTTTGAGCTGTGGTGTTGGTGAAGAGTATTGAATATACCATGGACTGCTAAGAAAACGAACAACCCTCCTGGAGAGGGTGTAGCCAGGCTACTCCTTAGAGGCAAGGATTCTGAAGCTTCATCTGACGTACTTTGGACATATTACAGGATTAGTCTTTGGACAGTGATGTCATGCTTGGGAGGGTGGAGGTACAGTGCAGGAGAGAAAGACCCTCAATGAGATTGAGCCAGTGACTGGGGTTATGGGGGTAGGAGTGTCAGAGACAGTGAGATTGGCACAGGATAGGGCAGGGTTTAGGGTTGTTATACGTAGGGTCACTATGAGTCTCATGGTAACTCGACAGCACATAACAACACAATAACTATTGCCATTTTAGCCTTCAATATTCATTGTATTCATTGATTTAATTTAGTGATATAAATTAATTTATTTAATATATTAAAATGCCTACTGTAGATGCTTTTTCGTAATTTTTATTCCCCTCATTATTATTTATATTATTTTGAGTTTTATAGAAACCTATGACTTACAGATGCTCTGGTGGAGAAGGAGGGGCAATCTCCTCCTGTACCAGTCAGATCTGATTTGATGATACACACACACATAAAAGAATAAAATAAAACTTAAAAAATTAAACAAACAGACAAAAAACCCCTATGACTTAACATGAAAGTTTACAGAGAGCCAGCTGGTTTTCCATTCAACAGTTCATACACAGTTTGCTTTGTGATGAACACAGTTTGCTTTGTGATGACTGCCGTTTCCACAGCATGACAGCCCTTGTCTTACTTCGTCTCCATGTTTGTGTGAATCTCCTCAATTTCCTTTTTTCTAAAATGCCTCAGTGAGGAATAGACTTTGGGGAGGTGATAAACGTAGAGGATCTGGAAAAAAAAATCCCACAGATTCCTCTCCTTGTGAAGCGTCCACTACTACATCCACAGGACCAAGACAGCCGCTGGACTCTGCTCCATTTCTCAGTCCTTTTGCTCATCCTGTGTCGTGTTACTTAATTCTGGTTTTGCAGTCACCAAAGGGAACGTCCCAGAACCTGCTTTGAAGAAGAACCTCCTCTGAGTTCTCACTGATGTTCTGGATAATTTTTTATTGCGGGGGACGATCCTGTGCATGGAACCCTGATGGCACAGTCGTTAAAGAATTTAACTGCTAACCAAGGTCAGAAATTCAAACCCATCAGCTAGCTCCATTGGAGAACATTGTGGCAGCTCTTCCTTAAAGGTTCACAGCCTCGGAGACCCTGGGCCAGTTCCAGTCTGTCTTACAGGGTTACTATGAGTTGGAATCAACTTCATGGCAGTGGGTTGGAGCCAGTGGATTTTGGGAACTTGAGCAGCCAACCTGGTCTCTGCCCACTAGATGCCAGTAGCATCCTTTCCCTCAGCAAGTTATGGTTGTCAGATGTTCTCTTGGGGGCCAAAATCACCCTAGCTTGAGAAGCACGGCTTGAAGAAACAAATGAAATAGATTGTGGCAGAGAATTTGGGACTATGCAGGGCTGGAGGTAGGGGAATATGACTTCAGGTCGGTAATTTTTCTGTTTCTGTACGTGAACTGAAGAGCTCTGGTTGCCTTACCAACCACTGAAAGCTGGGAGATTTGAATCCTCCAGCTGTTTGGTAGGAGAAAGATGAAACTCTCCTTCGGAACGGGATGGAGTGTGGCCCTGAGTAGGACAGTGAATGCATCTTGTGTCGAACATACCTGTTGGTGAAAACATGCGGATGCTAACAAAAATGCTTGGTGGTTCAAACCCATCAGGCCTTGAATTCATTGGATTATTCTTTTGCACTCTTTCACTTTGGCTGCTTATCTCAGAGTTAATCGACCAAAGCTAAATCCCAAAGGGCTGAATTTAGTAGTATGTTTTAATGTTTTTGTAATATACACATATTATGGGCTTATCATATATTACCAACTGGCAGCATCAGGATGGATGGTGAAGAGATTGAGATTGTTCACAGGTTTATTTTGCTTGGTTGGCTCCAAGGTCAACACTCTCGGCACCAGCAGCCAGGAAATGAAAAGATGTATTGTGATGGGAAAGTCTGCTGTTAGGGACCTCTCCAAAGTACTAAAGAGCAATGGTGTTTCTCTGGAGACTAAGGTGCATCTGATACAGGCCATGGTCTTTGCTATCAGTTGTTATGAATCAGAGAGTTGGACAATGACTAAGGAGGATAGAAGGAGAATTGATGCCTTTCACCTGTGGTGCTGGAGAAGAGTATTGAGGGTACCATGGACTGCTAGGAAAACAGATTCATCCTGGAGAGGGTTAAACCGGGTGGCTCCTTGGAGGCAAGGATTCTGAAGCTCCGTCTAACATACTTTGGTTGTATTGTAAGGAGAGACCAGTCCTTGGAGAAGGACATCATGCTTGGGAGGGTGGAGGGACAGCACAGAAGGGGAAGGCCCTCTGTGAGGTGGATTGATTCAGTGACTGGGGTAGTCGGGATGGGTATATTGGAGACAGTGCGATTGACACAGGACAGAGCAGAGTTTAGGGCTGTTGTACATGGGATCGCTATGAGTCGCAAGCTGCACATAGCAACAACAACAACATATATTACCACCTGAGCATTTTCATGAATTTAAATCGACAAATATATTTGTCCTAACAGAGGTATGAGAGGCTTTAAAATCATTAGCACAGAACAGGGAAAAGTGCCTATGTCATGATAAATGTAGGTTTGCTTGTACGTACAGGTTCTTTAACACACTGCAGTTTGTTATGAATTTGAGGTCGCTCATAAAAAGAGGTATGTAAAGTGAATACAATAAGGGAGTAGAGGGAATGAAATTCTGTGAGCCCCAAAATAATAATTACCAGATTAATACATGTGAACGCATGTAATATCCTAAGTAAAATTTCTTTTCTAGAAATGACTGGGGAAACGTCTTGCCTTGTTTTTCTACTCTTCTCTTGCTACCTATTTTAACTGTCTGTCATTTTTCTGTGATGCGATTTCTTTGTCAATGTGTCTCTCTTTTCCTTAGCCTCTGTCTTTCTCCCCTGAAAAATACAATGCCCACCTGCCATCTCATTGCTAAAACTGTCATTTGCTGGTGTCTTAAAACACAGTCATTAGCTATACAGTGCTTATTTAACAGCTCAGCCAGTTGGTTGTGATTACATAAGACCGTCAAGAAATAAAAAACCTTTCCCAGCATCCTGTCGGTCTCCCAGGTGTTTCAGTTCTTGATGGTGGACTGACAGGTGATTACCACAAGGTTTCTAATGTGCCAGGTGGATTCAGGAACGTTTTAGGATGTAAATTAACAAAGGAACAAATGCCTTCACATACAGAAACTTTCCTACTTAGTAGTAAATAACTTTTATGGCCAATCAATTTTACTTATAGGAAATGCCCAAGAAAAATGACTATGCCTATACAGCAAAAGTATTTGTAGTGGATGAATTCATATTCATTATTCATGCGAACCTTAATCTGAAAATGATCCAAATGTTTATCAAAATTAAAATGAATGAATAAACAAAAGGAATAAAACACCAAGCTACAATGTTCTTCCCATCTCAGGTATTAAAAAAACAGAGAATTTCCCTATGATTCAGTTTTGCTGAAATAAATCTTAAGAATAAGTTCTGAGTAAGTTTGCTTGAATAAATCTATGTAAATCTTAGAGCACCACCAGTCTATATTATGTATTTGTTTGTTTGCTTTTTGGCAAGACGGCTTCTACATCATTTCTGGTGAAACTATTGAGATTTGCCGTCTGTCACATTCAAACCATTTTATGTAGATGCTTATACTAATAAAAATATTTGCTTTTTCACAAGAGAAAGCTGTGACCGTCTGTTTCATAAATATTTCAGTCTTGTATGCCCCATAGGACAGTTCTACTCTGTTCTGCCAGGTCACCATGCGTCAGAATTGTCTTGACAACAGTGAGTTTGGTTTTGGGTTTCAGATGCGCTAACTTGATCTAGCTGCTAATGGAAAGATGAACAGTTTGAACGCACTAGCTGTCTAGTGGTAAGAAACTGCACTGCAATTCCAAAGGCATGCGGTTCAAATCCATCAGCTGCACTCCTATGTGATTAATTGCCTCTGAAAACCTGCTGGAGGGTCAGCTATGGGTCAGCTGTGACACCATGATACACAACAGCAATATGCCATCACTAGGGAGCCTGAGGAGGGTTAGGGGTTAAGGAGGTGTGTTGTCCACCCAAAGGCATGCGATTCAATTCCTTCAGCGGCTACGTGGTAGAAAGATGGAAAATCTCTTCCTGTCTGAGTTACAGCCTCTGAAAACCCCACTGTACAGTCAGCTATGAATTGGTTCAGACTCAATGACACATAATAACAAGAAGCTGCT
>NW_006399903.1:1771238-1775995 GCF_000299155.1 Elephantulus edwardii | reverse complement strand
TGAACAATCTCAATCTCTTCACCATCCATCCTAGTGTGTAATAAATAGGGCTATTAGCTAAATGGTTAGTGGTTCAAATTTACCAGTGGCTCTGAGGCTGAGCACTTCCCTCCTGTAAGGATTTACAACATTGGAGGGTTGGCATGAAGTGGACTATGAAGAGGGTTGATAAACTGTGGTGAATTTGGGAACAAGCCCATGGAACAAAATGAATTAGCTCCTTGCATTAAGATTTACAGCGTTGGGTACGTGATGGAAGGCCATCATGAGCCAGAAGCCACTTGATGACGGTGGCTTTGGTTTGTTTTTGTTGACTGTGACAACTACTTATGCTGACTTGGGGTGTTTGTTGGCAGAGTTTACCAGCCTATGACAGCCCTGAGGTGTTCGGGCTGCACCCCAACGCAGACATCACTTACCAGAGCAAGCTGGCCAAGGACGTGCTGGACACGATTCTCGCCATCCAGCCCAAGGACAGCTCAAGTGGCGGAGACGAGAGCCGGGAGGCTGTGGTGGCCCGGCTGGCTGATGACATGCTGGAGAAGCTGCCCCCGGACTACAGCCCCTTTGAAGTGAGATCATGAGATTCTGATAAGATGTCAGATGAGGGATGGGGTGTGTGTGTGTGTGTGTGTGTGTGTGTGTGTGTGTGTGTGTTTGATTGGGGAAGCCAGAAAGTAAGATGCAGGATAGGAAACACATTTTTCTGATTTAAGAATTAAAAAAAAACACCCTTAATTTTGAAAAACCAGAAAACTGTTTTTCAATCCATGAATGTAATGGTTTAAAAAATATAAATAAATTGGATAAGAATGCTAGTATATATTGTTAGAAGTAGGCATTAATGGGTAAGCATTGCTTTGTCTAGAATTCCCCAAGGCATTCATAAGGGATTTGTTTGCTTGATTTAAGGAAAATAATACTTTCTTAGGTGAAAGCACCAGATTATTCAAACAAACAAATACGTTGCATAGTTTAATGCTTAGCTTAAAATCTCAGCCTTCTCAAACCCAAGGAATTGACATTTGCATTATTAATTCTTTGCATCTTCCTTCACTAACGCGGGTAATTTGTTTTTCAATCTGAAAGTACCTTCTAAGTAGAATTTAATGATTGTGAGTTATTTTCAGGCATTTTAAAAAAGTATTTACTTTTGCGGTATGTTTTAAAAATATCTACGATAATGTGAAAATTAAGTGCTTATTTCCTATGTTGTTAGCAGATGACTTGGAATGATCCCATGGCACTTTTATCAGTCACTAGTTTGACTGTGTATTACCCCCGTTAACACCTGATTTTCAGAAGGTCATTGGCAGCCTTTCGGCCTTTAGATTATTACTGTTTCTGCTATGCAAGCTATTTGGCAACAAGTACTACAGCGTGACTCAAGGACTTACCCAGAGACCTAGTCTCGGGAAAAGATATTTCTAGGAGGTCCCATGATCACTTGATTAGGAAAAATAACTTTTACTATTGGTGTTCATAAGGTGTCCCAATGCCACATTAAGATCTGCCACAATGCCATATTAAGAACTCCACTGCCAATTGGAAGGTTAGTGGTTCAAACCTATTAGTCACTCCAAGGCAGAAAAAAGCGGGAGATCTGCTTCGTGATGATAGATGGCAGTTCTGCTCTGTCCTGAGCTGTGGTGTTGGAATAGGGCACCGAATATCCCATGGGTACCTTGGACTACTAAAAAAAAAAACCCTGATATGTCTTAGAAAAAAGTGCAGCCAGAGTGATCTTTGGAGGTAAAATGACCAAGCTGCTCTCCAATCTTTGGACATATACTTAGGAGAGGCTGCTCCTTGGACAAAAACAAAATGTTTGGAAAGATAGAGGGTGAGCAAAGGAGAAGAAGATCCTTGTGAGACAGATTGACCTGATGACATCAGCAATGAACTCTAGTGTGTTAGATCATGAGGATGGCACAGGATAGAGCAAGGTTCAGGCTGGCTGTTATAGGGTTACTATGAGTTATGCTTGATTTGACAGGCCCTAACAACAACTACTACTACTGCCACTCTGTCCTGTAAATTAAGCCTACTGCTATCAATTTGATTCTGACTTATAGAGTCCCTTCAAAGGGTTTCTAAGCCCCTGGTGATGTAGTGTGTAAAGTGCTGGGATGCTAACTTAAAGATATGTAGTTGAAAATCCATCAGTCACTTCCTGAGAGAAAGATGGGTGGTCCCTTCCCGTAAAAATGTGCAGCCTTGGAAACTAGATGGAGAGTTGGAATCGTCTCCAGAACAGTAGGTTTTCTGATTTCTTTGTCCTACAAACAGTGTGACTGTGAATAGAAATTGGCTTGGTGACATATAGTAACAACATTTGCTTTCATCAGAATCATTTAATATAACATCAGAAAAGAAAAGAAAAAAAAAAGATCATTCATCCCTAAGAGTGACTGAAAGATTTCTAATGTAGTACAAATACCCAGGGAGCTCTGGTGGCCTAGTGGCAAGAAGCTGTGCTGCCAACACAAAGACATGAGGTTTGAATACCCCTGAAATTCGACAGGAGAAAGATGGCCAATCTCCTCCCATGCAGTTAACAGCCTCTGAAAATTAGCTGGAGGATCAGCTATGTGTCGGTTCTAACTCAATGGAATGTAACTGAGTAATTTAGAAATATCTGAAAAGATAATAATTGTTGTTGTTGTTATGTGCCGTCAAGTCGCTTGTGACTCATAGCGACCCTTTGTACAACAGCCCTAAACTCCGCTCTGTCCTGTGCCAATTGCACTGTCTCTGACACTCCCATCCTAATTATTCCAGTCACTGAATCAATCCACCTCATAGAGGGCCTTCCTCTCCTGCGCTGTCCCTCCACCCTCCCAAGCATGATGTCCTTCTCCAAGGACCTGTCTCTCCTCACAACATGTCCAAAGTATGTCAGACGAAGCCCCAGAATCCTTGCCTCCAAGGAGCCACCCGGTTTGACCCTTTCCAGGATGAATCTGTTTGTTTTCTTAGCAGTCCATGGTACCCTCAATACTCTTCTCCAGCACCACAACTCAAAGGCATCAATTCTCATAAATAAAAGTGGTCAGTAATGGGTTTTAAAACAAGCTGCATCTTCTTGCCAAATTTGTCGGTGCTATGACTCCCTTTATGGGGGAGTGTGGTGGCCCAGGGGTAAGGAGCTGCGCTGCCAACCTGAAGGCACACAGTTTGAATCCACAAATGCTCCACAGGAAAATGATGGGCCATCTCCTCCTGTGTGATTTGCTGCCTCTGAAAACCTGCTGGAGGGTGAGCTGTGAGTCAGTTCCCTCTCGATGGTCCATAACAACAACAACAGGACTTCCTGAAGCAGTTGGGTTTTGGGTAGCTGAGATTGCACTGTTTCTCTCTGTTCCACACAGAATTGCTTTGTGCAAGAGGCAACTTGGCAGTACCAGATGACATCAACAGTGGCTGCCAAAGTGTACAAAGTCAGCACTGCCTCATTAATCTAGTGCTGAGGTCACACGGGTGGAAGGCTTCAACAAGCAGACATTTTTTTTCTATTAAAGCTCACTCAGGATATTGTTGTTGTTGAGAACTGTTGACTCAGAACCAACCCATAGCTGACCCTCCAGCAGGTTTTCAGAGGCAGTTGATTGTACGGGAAGAGATTGCCCATCCTTTTCCTACAGAGCAGCTGGTGAATTTGAACTGCATGTCTTTGGAATTGCACTGCAGCTTCTTAACACTAAGCCACCAGAGCTCCCTATTCAAGAAGTTGTTTTTGTTAAGTGCCATTGAGTTGTAGGTGACTCATAGCGACTCTGTGGATGAAAGACCTGAACACTTCTACAATTTTCATCCTTTCTCCAGGTTCATAGGGTTTCCGGAGACAAGCTATTTTGGAGGTGGTAGCCACTCCTGCTTCCAAGCTTGTTTTAATCGGGATGCTACACCAAACACTGTCCGTCATGGGTAACCATTATCGCATTTGAAACATCAGTGTCACCATGTTCAGGTCACAGCAACCACCACTTACCTCTGTATGGCAAGTGGACAGACCAGGGCTATACGACCTAGAAGAATGTTTCACCAAAACCAGTTAAGAACAGGCCTGAGAGCCACGGATTAAAGTCAGCCACCTTTGACTTTCTGTCCACTAAGGCCAACTGATCTCTCTGTGTATGCTATTATTGTTGTTGTTGTTGTTGTTAAGTGCCATCAAGTTGTAGGCAACTCATAGTGACCCTATGAATGAAAAACCTGAACACTTGTATAATTTTCATCCTTTCTCCAGGTTCAAATTTAGGGTGCCAGTTCTGGGGAAAGTCCTCTCTCTGCTGTTTGTAGAAGAAGGTCTTTGTTTCCTTCAGTACCTGTAGGTGCACCGTTCTGTGAAGATCTCCATGCCTCTTGGCCCTCTTTATTGTTAAGAAGTCTGCACATTTCTATTTTTATGAAGAGCACATTCATTTACATTTTAATATTGGATGTAGTTTTAAATCCTTAGAGTGAAAAAACTTCCCTATGCAGACATTTAGTTTGTTAGAATTAAACTGTAATTTGTATGCATGTCTGTTTAGGGGTAGTCATGTTAACATTTGTAAAGAGAGGTTATGGTTTCAACAGTCAAGTTTGCCAAGGATCACCTATCTAGTTAAGCTTCAGCTGATCCAAACTACAGATGACGTAGCTGTTGTACCCACACGTCGATAGACAGTGTTTTCTTAACAGGGTGTGTATTTTACTGAATTACATGGCACAGAAATGCAACTTCCTTTGCAGCTCATAAAATTATCTTTAGA
>NW_006399903.1:1761304-1771138 GCF_000299155.1 Elephantulus edwardii | reverse complement strand
TAAACTTAAAACAAATTATAGCTGAAAATCCAGTTTCATGTTTGCTTTTGTTTTTGTTTGGAAAACTGCATTAAAGAATGGGATGTTAAAAAAAAAAAAAAAAGAAGCTCCGTAGTGCAGGCACCTGAACCCAAAAGGTCAACCTGAACTCTTGGAGATACGAGGCGACCGTCCTTGGCTTCATCTCCTCTCCATTTATTTATGTGAGATAGAAAATGTTATAGGCCACATGCTGGGAAAACGTCTCTTACACTGACTCAAAGGACGGAATGGGATTAAGGTGCTCTGTTCTATCATTAGCCCTTCTTACAGCCGGATCGTGGGGAATCATTCCACAGTTTGCACATTATGTGGTTACATTCATGGATTGGGGGTGGATGGGCACGGTTCAGTCCATGAGAAGCACTAACCACAGGATGGAGGCTGGTGTGCACCCAGAGGAGCCTTGGACGACGGCCTGCACCCCACACACTAAGCTGTGGAGATCCCTATCGATCACATTCTACTCTGACACACACGTGACCCACAGGAGGTGGCTTCTACTCAGTGTAGCTGGTTTAACACCAGGGTGAGGCACCTCACCCCAGTGCTTGCTGTATCTGGTGCGGAGAAGACCCTCAGGAAAGGCGTGGACAATGGAAATGAATGAATGGACAAATGGGCAGATGCATGGATGACTTTTTTTAAAAAAATGGGTAAAACAGAAAGTTTTTAAAACTGAAGTCTAGTTCTTTGAGGCAGCTAGCAGAATAGTTGTGCTTGTGTGCATATGTCACTGGGTGTGGCTTTGAGTGTATTTGGAATTAGAATGACTATTCCCAGTAAGCGTTGCATGGCTGTTTTCACATTGAGTCATTGAGCAAGTCCAGACTCACAGAGCACCACGCACAGGAGAACAAGGCCCCCCCTTGGTCCTGTGCCATCTTTTTTGATCAGTGCTGTGTGTTAGCTCATTGTTATAGCCTCTGTGACGATCCATCTTCTAGTGCGTCTTCCTGTTTCCCACTGACCCTCTTCTTTTCCAAGAATGATGTCCAACTCCAAGAACTGTGGTCAAGTAGTAGATAATCTTCTGTGTGTTCCTGAGTGCCTGTCCTTTCCCTCAAGAATAAAAAATAAGTCAGAGTGATTACCTGATAGAAAGGAGCTCTGCTGGTCTAGTGGATAGATTGCTACACTGCCAACTCAAAGGCCGGCAATTCAAATCCACCCTCGGCTGTGCAGTAGAAAGATCAACAGGCTCTCGTGAGATTTTCAGCTTCTGAAAAACTCACGAGCTGATCAGCTATTGAATCAGTTCTGACTCAATTGCACCTAACAACAACAGTAACATCTGATAGATTCTCCATTTTTTACATCTTTTTTTTTCCAGATGGGATTGTAAGACATTGAACATTTTTAGAATCCCAAATACATCAGTTCTATAAAATTATTGATTATTTTAAATTTATTTTCTTTTTATTGTTATTTAAGTGCAGGTTGACAGAGTAAGTTGATTTTCTAGCCAACTCTCCACAGGCATATTGTTTTAGAACACTATTTACAATACGATCTAACACAATACACTGTCCCCACTTCCTCCCTGTGATTTCTGTTTCCATTAAACCAGTCCACCCTGCCTCTTCCTGCCTTCACGCTGGGCAAATGTTGCCCTTCGGAATTTGTGTTGCTGGTTATTCCAAGGAGTGAATGCCTCCCTGGGGTTATTGTTCACCTTATAGGCATATTGTTTGGGGTAAAAATTGAGCTTCAGGGCAAATCATGGAATCATACACCCCTTTTTTTATATTTCCACCACAGGTAAAGGAGAGGCTGCAGAAGATGGGTCTGTTCCAGCCGATGAACATTTTCCTGCGGCAGGAGATAGACAGAATGCAGAGGGTCCTCTCCCTTGTCCGGAGCACTCTGACTGACCTTAAGCTCGCCATTGATGGTACCATTATCATGAGTGAAAATCTAAGAGATGCTTTGGATTGCATGTTTGACGCCAGAATTCCTGCTCAGTGGAAAAAAGTGTGTATGAACCTACTGCTATTCTGCTATTCTGCACCAACCTTTGTAAGAGTTAGAATTGGTCATGCACACCCATGTTTATCACGGCTTTGTTCACAGTAGCAAAGAGTTGGAAACAACCTAAGTGCCCATCAACAAAAGAATAGATAGAGAAGCTGTGGTATATTCACACAATGGAATACTACACTGCATTGAAAAACAAGGAACATATGCAAAATTATTTAAAATGGGTGACCCTGGAGGACATTATGCTGAGTGAGGTATCTCAGTCACAAAAACTACAAATACTGAATAGTGCCACTCTTGTAGAACAGGACTAGCATCAGGCTTGGAGTGAGACTGAGAAAGACTGGGTAAATTATGTATACTGCATTGAAACAGATGAGGGAGAGAACTGTTTAAAAAGTGATAAATTATTGGGTATTATGCTTATGATAAGAGTCCAGAATGAAGATTGCATAGTGGAGTGTACTCGGGGAGGAGGGATTGTATACCAATGAAAGAATTTTTCCTTCACTTTTCAAAGAGAAGAATGAACTGGAGGGGGGAGGGGTGGTCAGGGAGAAAAATGCAACAATGAATGAATGGAAATCCAAAATCTCTGTAAACGTTCATTAAAATTAATCTTAAAAAAGAATTCTAATTGGTCAAGTGGAAACAGCTAAGGATAATGTGCTTGAAAGTGGGTTTATTTTTGTTTTGGGTGTGTGTGTGTGTGTGTGTGTGTGTGTGTGTGTGTGTGTGACTAATATCCTCATGTTATTCTTGTTGGTTGCCATTGGGGTCAATTCCACCTCCTGCCATCCCCAGGTGTTACAGAATAGAACTGCTCCTTTGTGTTTGCTGATGTAATATTAGTGGAAGCAGATCAACAATCTTGTCTGTTAATAGCACTGTGAGGTGCCTTTGAAGTGCCCAGTTGTTGGTTACTATGTTTATTCACATATCGATTATTGCAGTTATAGTAAAAAAGTTATCATATATGATGTGCAGCTACCTACAAGTGGCTGCAGTATATAACGACACGTTTGTGCCGGCTCTATTAATATATGCTCCACAAATGAATTCAGGGAGAGTTCCGTTAATTTGTGGATGGTAAAGCCACTTGGGTTTCCATTTTTGTCTTTTCACTGGATGAAATAAATAAAAATATATTCTATAAGGACGATAGTCCCGTAAAATGATTGTTGTTCACCTCATTAAAAATGATGAGTGGAGAAAGGTGTCTATAATTTATGAACCATAGCCCATATTTCATAGTGATGGTGCCTTATCTTGATGATGCTGTGAATATACTTATGGAAATAGAAATCCTGTGATGTATTGTACTCATTGAAAATGTAATCTAATGAGAAATAGTGGAAAGCTGTTGTATTTCAGTAAATAATAGAATTGGTGATGTATTTATTTGTGTGTATGTATTTTAAGGTACCTGGTAGCTTAGTAGGGTCTTAGGCTGCTAACTGAAAGGTTGGCAGTTCAAACCTATTAGCTTCTCCATAAGAGAAAGGCAGATCCTTCTAGTTAAAATTCATAGATTTGGAAATCCAATGGAAGGTTGCTATGGTTTGAAATTCATTTGACAGCAGTTGATTTTTATAAGAAGTATTTTGTATGTGGAAGGTGGTTCTTTGAACAGCAAGCGACATGAATAGCATTGCTGTCATTAGATGCTGTCTTGTGGGTACTTACTTATAGCCACTATTTGAGACACTGCATGGTCCTCCTACATCCTCAGTTGTTGCCATGTCCGAGCTCCCTGTTGAACAGCATACCGATCTAGTATTCATGTCAACCTGGGGTTAGTGTGATAGGGCCCTGAGACTCACGACTGATCTGTGCTCAGTCACTAATCTACACATGGGCAGTTCACACCTAGGCAGTCATGTCACAGAGCAGTACTGATGGCCTGGTAATCTGTTTCTGTGACGAATACTGCCAGGAAAACGCAATGGGGAAGCTCTACTCTGTAACTCGTGGAGTGACATTGAATCAGGATCAGTGGAGTGGCAGTGGGTCTGCTTTAGTCACATGATGATTAGCTCGTTCTACCATATGTTTTGAGATGGATTGGCACTGTGACTGTGGCAGTGGGGTCAGGTGTGGCAGAGATGGTGAGGTTGCCTCAGGATAGGGCAAGGTTCAGAGCCATTGGTGATAAGGTCGCTATGAGTCATAGTTAACTCAATGGCTTATAATAATAACACTACAACAACCACATATTTTTTTAAAAGTGTATGAAGGAGCAAGGACACCACTTTAAAGACTAAGGTATATCTGATCCAAACCAAGATATTTTTAATTGCCTTGTATGAATCTAAAAGTTGCACAATGAATAAGGAAGGCTGAAAAAGAATTGCTGCCTTTGGATTGTGGTGTTAGTGAAGGGTATAGATACCCCATAGACTGCCCAAAGAATAAACAAAACTGTTTTAGAGGAAATACAATCAGAGTACTTCACAGAGTCAAGAATATAGTGAAACATTGTCTTACGTAGTTGGGTGTGTTGTCAAAAGAGGCTTACCCATGGGGGAAAAATAATCATGCTAGGAAAAGCAGAGGGTCAGTGAAAGAAAGGAAGACAATCAGTGAAATGAATTGACACAGTGACTACAATGGGTATGTGCGTAACAGAGAACATGAGGATAGTACAGGATGGGCCAAGTTCAGGTCTGTCATTCACAGGGTTGCTATGATTTGTAGTCCACTTGATGGCACCTGACAACAGACCTTCCACTGCCATACCTTATGTCATTAACGCTATCAAGGAGAATAATTTGAAAACCTTAAATGCCACAACAGAAGGAAAATTACTGTCTTGGAGATTTTTCTCATTCTAAAAATGAAATTGGAATTCATATTTTTTTCCCTAAGAATATATCCAGTTAAATGACGGAGTTAAACCTATACTAATTAACTGTTTTGCTGCATGTTTTTCAGGCTTCTTGGGTTTCAAGCACGCTGGGATTTTGGTTTACTGAACTGATAGAAAGAAACAGCCAGTTCACAGCTTGGGTTTTCAATGGGCGGCCTCACTGCTTTTGGATGACTGGATTTTTTAACCCTCAAGGATTTCTGACTGCGATGCGCCAGGTAAAAGTTCTCACTTGAGTTGTTAGGTTATTATCAATTTTTTTTTGGTCGAGGTTTTCTTCTTTCATTATGTTCTTGTTGTTGCTTTTAAGTACCGTCGAGTTGTAGGTGACTCATAGCGAGCCTATGAATGAAAGACTCGGACATTTGTGTAGCATTCATCTTTTCTCCAGGTTCATTGGGTTTCCAGAGGCAAGCTGTTTGGGAAGTGGATGTCACTCCTGCTTCCAAGCTTGTTTTAATCAGGGATCTCTACTAAACACTGTTCACTCTGGGTAACCATTCTCGCATTTGACTCATCAGTGTCACAGTGTTTGGCTTCACAGCAACCATGAGTTACTTCTGTACAGCAAATGATCATACCAGGGTTATAAGACCTAGAAGAATGTTTCACCCTAAAACAAATAAAGGCAGGCCTGAGGGCTGTGGATTAGAGTCACCTACCTTTGGCTTGGGAGTATGACTTTCTGTCCACTAGGCCAACTGATCTCTTTTTATGCTACTGTTCATTATGTTGTTGTTGTTGTTGTTATGTGCCGTCAAGTCGCTTGCGACTCATAGCGACCCTATGTACAACAGCCCTAAACTCTGCTCTGTCCTGTGCCAATCGCACTGTCTCTGACACTCCCATCCCAATTATTCCAGTCACTGAATCAATCCACCTCATAGAGGGCCTTCCTCTCCTGCGCTGTCCCTCCACCCTCCCAAGCATGATGTCCTTCTCCAAGGACCTGTCTCTCCTCACAACATGTCCAAAGTATGTTAGAGGAACCTCAGAATCCTTGCCTCCAAGGAGCCACCCGGTTTAACCCTTTCCGGGATGAATCTGTTTGTTTTCCTAGCAGTCCATGGTATTTTCAATACTCTTCTCCAGCACCACAGCTCAAAGGCATCAATTATCCTTCTATCCTCTATTCATTATGGTTTTGAAAAAATAATAAGATAGAGAAGAACTATCCACTTTTTGTCACTAGTGATTATGTCATCGTTAACATGAATCTAGCAACTTGTCTGCAGACTGCTAGCTTCCATTTGAAAATGTTGTTGTTTGTTCTATATTACTATGATTTTTTTAGAAAGTTTGAATACATTGGTTTTTTTTTTTTACAAGAGATCCTCCCCATTTCCTTCACCCCCTTCCCCCCAATTGAATTGGGCAACCCTATGATGTTATCTTTTATATGGTGAAAACTGAGAGAGTTGGAACTCAAATAGGATGTACAGCTTTGCTTTTGGGGTCTTGTAACACTTTGATCTTTGATAGGCTGCGGCCTTATAACTTCTCTATTGCTCTTTTTAGTGGCAAATATTTGTGTTTATCTTCCTTGGAGGAGACAGTAAGGTTGGCTCAGGATAGAGCAAGGTTCAGAGCTTTTGAACATAGCGTCGCTATGAGTTGCAGGTGACTTAATGGCACATAACAACAACTTCCTTGGAAAGCTTTGTCCTTATAAGATTCACGCTTTTGCATATTTTACTATCTTTGATATTTGAAGGGTGTTTTGTTTGTTTTATTTTTTAAAGTATATATAGTTAAATTGCAGCATGGTTATTGTTTATGACATTATTT
This sequence comes from Elephantulus edwardii, assembly GCF_000299155.1. Classification (NCBI taxonomy): domain Eukaryota; kingdom Metazoa; phylum Chordata; class Mammalia; order Macroscelidea; family Macroscelididae; genus Elephantulus; species Elephantulus edwardii. Next base: position 1,764,462 of record NW_006399903.1, on the reverse strand, counting down.
TTAGGCCCTTAAATACTTTTATAATTCTCTAGAATAAGAGTACTTTAAGGCCACCCATGATCTTCATATTAAGACAAACCTTTGATTTCTCCCTTTGTCTTCTGTTTTTGTTGCTTTCTCCCACAGGAGATAACTCGTGCCAACAAAGGCTGGGCTCTGGACAATATGGTGCTTTGCAATGAAGTCACGAAGTGGATGAAGGATGATATTTCTGCCCCTCCAGCTGAGGGTGTCTATGTGTATGGCTTGTATCTGGAAGGAGCTGGCTGGGACAAGAGGAACATGAAACTCATTGAATCCAAACCCAAAGTGCTGTTTGAGTTGATGCCTGTCATAAGGATTTTTGCAGAAAACAACAGTAAGTTGTCCTGCATATCCATAATAGTTTGATAGTATCAGATTGGATGACATTGTCAACACAGAATGTCATTCTTCTTCTTCTTGCTGTGAAGTGCTGTCCAGTCGCCTGCAGCTCACAGCAATCCCATCACAATAGCTGTGAGTTCTGCCCTATCTTGAGCCTGTCTAACTGTCTCCGACACATCTACCCTCAGTACCCCAGTTATTGTGTTTAACCATTTCATCCAAGGTCTTCCTCTCCTCCTCTGTCCCTCCACCCTTCCAAGCATGATGTCCTATCTTGAAACTGGTCCCTCCTGACAACATGCTTGAAGTATTTGAGATGGAGCGTCAAAACCCTTGCCATCAAATAGAAACCTGGTTTCACCCTCTCCGGGAAAAGCCCATTTATTCTTTTGGCAGTATGTTCAATACTCTTCTTCAGCACCACATGTCAAAGGTATCAGTTCTTCTGTAATTTTTAGTCATTGTCCAGCTCCCTGATACATAGCAAGTAATTGTGAAGACTGTTGCCTGATTCAGGAGTCCCTTAGTTCCTGATATCATTGCTCTTCAGCCCTTTTGAGAGGTCCCTGACAGCAACTTGCCCCAGAACAATTTGTCTTTTGATTTCTTGACTGCTGCTGCCAAGACTGTTTGTTGATTGTGGAGATGAGCAAGGTGAAATTGTTAACAACTTCAATCTCTTATCCATCTATCATGGTGTTGCCAATTAGCCCAGTGGTGAGAATCTTTGTCTTCTTGATATTTTGCTTCAATCCACACTAAAGACTACAATTATTGACCTTCTGCGGCAAGCTCTTTAGGTCCTCCTGAGTTTTGGCAATCAAAGTTGTGTCCTCTGCAAAATGCAGATATTTGGTGAGCCTTTCTTCAATCCTAAAGCCACATTCCTCCTCATAGATCCCAGCCTCCTGAGTGATCTGTTACACATATAGATTGAAAAGGTATAGAGACAGGACACATCCCTGATAATTTCTTTCCTGATTTTGAACCAGGCAGTGTTTCCTCGCTCTGTTCTAACTACTGCTTTCAGGTCCAAGTATAGGTTTCTCATGAGCATAATCAAGGAATTCCCGTTCTTCTCAAGTTTGGCCACAGTTTGTTGTGATTTACACAGTCAAGTGCGTTTGCACAGTCAATGAAACATAAATAGGCATTCTTCTGATACACTTTGCTTTCAGCCAAGATCCGTCTGACATTGGTGATAATGTCTCTTGTGCCACAGCCTCTTCTAAACCCAGCATGTATTTCTTGTAGTTTTCTGTCGATGTTACTGTTCCAGTCATTTTTGGATAATCTTCAGCAGGATTTTGCTTGTGTGTGATATCAGAGATATTATTCAATAATTTCCACACTCTGTTAGGTCACCCTTTTTTGGAATGTGAACAAATACAGATCTCTTCCAGTTAGTTGGCCGGTAGTTGTCCTCCAGGTTTTCTTGTCACCACCTAGTGAGCACATCCAGGGCAGCATCTGTCCATTTTTAGATATGTCGATTTTATTCTTTTCAAACTGGCTTTACATTCACACTCATATTTAATGGGCAATCATTGGCACTTTTTTGAGTGCTACTGAGAATCAAAGGAGAATAAATAGTTCTTGCCTATATACTAACAGCCGTGTGGTTTGAATCCACCAGCTGCTCCACTGGAGAAAGATGGGAAATCCCCTCATGTGATTTACAACCTCTTTAAACCTGCTGGGATATCAGCTATGTGTTGGTTCTAACTCAACAGCACATAGCAACCACACCAACAGTATATAATGGAGAACAATGTTGAGTCCTCCATCATACTCACACTCATTGTTGCTATATTTGAGCCCATAGCAGCCTCTGTATTAACTCATTTTATATATCACTCACCCACTCATTGCTGTCAAGTTAGCATGGAAGACTCTTCAGCTGGTTTTTGTAGTTTATAACTGACTCTTCAGCTGGTTTTTGTAGTCTATAACTGACTCTTCAGCTGGTTTTTATAGCCTATAGCTGACTCTTCAGCTGCTTTTTGTAGTCTATAGCTGACTCTTCAGCTGCTTTTTGTAGGCTGTAAATCACATGAGAGGAGATGCTCATCTTTCTCTCATGAAGCTGCCAGTGGATTTGAACCACCAGAGAGGCAACACCGTTATGTTAGCAGCTCAGCTCTCTAAGGACTAAGCCAGCCGAGCTCCTTTATATGAGATTTTTACTTACCTTCTTCTATACTAGCCATGATTGGTCCCTCATAATATTATATACAAAGTAAGTGAGGTCAAGTTCATCATCCTTCTAAGGAGCATTTCGCCTGTACTTCCTTAAAAAGAGAATTTTTCATCCTTCTGGACACTCATGTTATATTCAATAGTCTTCACCAGCATGGCAATTCAAAAGTGTTAATTATTCTTTTACCTTCTTTTTCATTGTCTAGCTTTCATATCCGCATGAGAGTATTGAAAAGATCATTCATTGCTTGGGCCAAACACATATTGCTCATCAAAACCACATCTGTACTTTTTAACTTGTTAAAGATGTCTTGTGTAGTACATTTGTCCAATGTAATATTATCCTCGAATTTCTTGACAGCTGCTTCTAGGAACATGTCTGCCTAGCTAAGAAAGAAGACAGAATATGTATGGATATACTTGAAACATTAGCTGATTAAAGAAGAAAGAAATCTTTAGTATAGCTAATAAATTTTGAGGAAAGACGCCCATGAGAAAATTGGACCAGAACAGAGCAAGGAAATACTGCATGGTTAAGAAATCAGGAAATGTTTTTCAAAATAAGATGCCAGGGATGCATCCTATCACCATAC
>NW_006399903.1:1754105-1760549 GCF_000299155.1 Elephantulus edwardii | reverse complement strand
GTGACTGGGATATTTCACTCAGCATAATGTTCTCCAGAGTCAACCATTTTGAATAATATTGCATGAGTTCCTTGTTTTTTAATGCAGCATAGTATTCCAACCTTTTCAATCTGTATATAGAACAGATCATTTGAGAGGTTGGGCTTTATGAGGAGATTTGGCACCAGAAATGGAGGTGAGTTTTTGTTTGGTGTTTTGTTTTGTTTTTTTAATCCCTAGTCATTGTCCAGCTTTCTGATGCATAGCAAGTAATTACAAAGACCATGGTCTGGATCAGGTGCACCTTAGTCTTCAGATTGACATCATTGTTCTTCAGTATGCTGGAGAGGTTCCTGACAGCAGACTTTGCAAATGCAATTCATCTTTTGATTTATAAAGTATAAGAATTTATTTTTTAAGCAAATATTTATATACCATCCATGATCTTAAGTGCTAGGAATACCAAGATAATTAGGAACTGGAGATTTCCCATTAGAAACCCAGTCTTATGAAGGAGACATATAAAAGTTAAAAGACATATAAAAGTTAACAAAAGTTAAAATAGAATTTTATAAGTGTGATGATAAAAATTTACACAAGATACTCAAGAAGGTTAGATTGAGAACAGCTGAGAGATTTTAGGAACTTGTGTTGGAAATAGTTTTTAGGTTACAAGAATGAACATAATAGAGAGACAGGAAAATACTTCTGTTGGCAGAGTGAAATAGTAGTTTACTTGTTCCTTCAATGAATGTTTGAGAGTAACCATCTGCCAAGCAGAATTCTAGTGCTGGGATACAACAATTAAATAAAACAAAGCAAAGTGCAGGGATAAGGCCCATTCTGTCAGAGCTCACCCTCATAGAGAGGGGGCTAGCAGTCACGGAAATTGTGAGTAAGCATGCTAATTTCTGAATGTCTCTATTGTTTTTGTTGTTTCTATAAAGAACATACACATGGCAGTGTGAGGTGACTTAGGACTTCAGGGAAGGCCTCACTGAGAAGGGAACTTTGAATGGAGATTCCAATGTTACAGAGGGATCATGGTTGTATCCAGGAGCAAAGGCATCGGGGATGGCGGTGGGCATACCCTGTCGGAGGGATGGAAAGTGGTTCTGACTGGCACGCTCTGAAGAAGGGGAGACATGGGAGAGACGGAAGTTGAGAATGTGTGAGAGGACATGATACATTGAGGAAATGATGGCCACGTGTTCTAGTGTGTAAAAGGGAGAGTAGCAGTGGGATCACAAATCCCCAGAGAGAGAAGGAAGACGGGAGGGAGAGACAGAGGAAGGGAAAAGGAGATGGAAGGCGGGAGAAGCTCAAAGGGGGACAAGTGGATGGGGAGGGCAACAGCGAGGATGAGAGGAAGGAGAATAGAAGAGAGAGGATGTCAGTACTGCCAAGGAAGAGAGTTGGGAGTGGACCATATCCTTAGGACTTCGTTTTCTACTCTGAGTATCTCCTAGAATCAGAAAGAATAAAGTAAGAAAGTTTTTTCTCCTAAAGATATTCCGAAGATGGACTCTGGATCACAAAGGCCCAGGGTTTGAATACATCAGCTGCTGCTAGGGAGAAAGGTCGACCTTCTCCTTTATGATTTAAAACCTGCCTCTGAAAACTCACTGGAAGGTCAACTCTGAGTTGCTTCTAACTTGAAAGCAACAGCAGCAACAGCAGCACCAACACCAACATTATTTTTCCAGATTGTTAGAGATGAATTTTTATTTGTTAAAGCCATCCACCTGAGGTATTTCTGTGACAGCAGCACTTGGTAACTAGGAAACAGCCCAGCACTTTACTCACCAGGCCACCAGCGCTCCTTCTTTTTCTTCTTTCTCACCAGCCCACTACTTCTCCTCTGTTTTCTTCTTTCATCTTTATTTTAGCTTGAAGATGCTAAATCATAGAGAAATGACTTGCATATAGTTATGGAGTTAGTAGAGGTATAATTTAAAACTTTGATTTGTTGAATTCCAAATATAGGCTCCATCCACTAAATAACTTCTTCTTGGAGAATAGATCAGGATTTTGAAGACAAACTGTCTAGGAAACTTAGACGTCAATATTATTTAGGTGAAAATCAAACCCTTTTTATGGAGAAGACTGATGATGTAGAGCATGGAGGTGTGATAGCAGTAGGAGGAGAGAACAGAGATTGAGGAGAGCTTGTGTGACCGCATGTTAACTGTTAACACTTTCACCATATTTTCTCCAAACAAGGTGATGTTGTACCAGGGATTAGGACTTTGACATATATTTGGGGGGAATATAATTCAATCTATCACACTTTTGTCTCATCAGAGGGTTCGCAGGTTCTTAGGGAAAAGGCAGTGCATCTTTCTATAATGTGAAACTATCAAACACTATCGTTAATGTCATATGCAAGCAAGATACAACTTAAGATCATTCAAAAAATTATTCGAACCATACATTGAAAGAAAACTGCCAGAAGTTCAAGTTGTATTTAGAGGAGGCTGCACCAGGGACGTCATTGCTGAAGCCAAATGGGTCTTTGCTGAGAACAGAGAATACTAGTAGAATGTCTGTGTTTTCTTGGCTGTTCAAAGACATTTGACTGTGTGTATCATAACCAGCAATGGCTAACATTGAGATAAATAGGTTCCTAGAACACTTTATTATGTTCCTTAAAAAACTTATACCTCGATGAAGAAGCTGTTGTTCAAGATAACACTGCATGGTTTAAAAGCAGGAAAGGAGTATGACAGGGTTGTATCCTTTCTCCATACCTGTTTAGTCTATTGTTGTTGTTGTTGTTGATTGCCATCGAGTTGAGCACTCATAGTCTACTCATAGCGACCCTATGAACAGAAGGCCTGAAGCCTTTCTATAACTATCAACATTTATCAAAGTTCATAGAGTTTCCAGAGGCATGTTGTTTAGAAAGTGCTGAGCAAATCGTCCAAGAAGCTGGACTCTACAAAGAAGAATGTGACATCAGGATTAGGGGAAGACTCATCAACAACCTGCATTATGCAGATGACACAATCTTGCTTGTCGAAAGTGAGGAGAACTTGAAATGCTTCCTGACGGATATCAGAGTATAACTTTCAAGACATTGCATTTCAATGTCCAAGAGCAAAACTAGTCATCGCTGGACTGATAGGCAAGATCTTGACAGATGGAGAAATGACTGAAACTTTCAACAATTTCATCTTACTTAGATCCACAATCAACTCCCATCCTGACCAACAGTCAGGAGATCAGAAGACATATGGCATTGGGAAAGTCCACCATCAGGGACTTCTCCAAAATGCTGAGGAGCAATGATGTCAGTTTGGAGACTAGGGTGTGCCTGATTTAGTTTATCATCTTTTCAGTCACTTGGTATGCATCTGAGAGCCGGACAATGAATAAGAATGACAGGAGAACTGGTATCTTTGAGTTGTGATGTTGGAGAAGAGCACTGCACATCTGTAGGATACCAAAAGAACAAGCAGACATGGTTTGGAAAAAGTGCAGCCAGAGAGACAAGATCAGCAAAACTTCATCTCACATACCTTGAGCATGTTGCTAGGAGAGTCTTTTCCTTGGAAAGGGACATCATGCTTGGAAAGGTGGAGGGACAGCAAAAGAGAGAAGGGCCTTCAATGAGACAGATTGACATTGTGACTGTGGCAGTGAACTGAAGTGTGTCGGTGATGATGAGAATGGCGCAGCTAGGACCGGGTTCAGATCTTGTTGTTCATAGGTTTGCTCTGAGTTGTACTCAACCTGGTGGTAACTAACAAGAACAACCATTATTACGTAAGCAAGGAAAAGTTATTTAAATTTAGACATTACTGGCAAAAAGTGGTTAAATAACAAAATGATTCAATGCTAATTTTGAACATTTCTCTTTAACTTGGTGGTTGGTTGGGATATTGGAAAGGTGTGAGGTAATGTTACAGTAATGTTTGGATGAAAAATATGGGCCGGACAGGGGAGTTATGTAGTTAGAAAACAAAACCAAAATGTGTTATGAGAACCTTTAGAGTTATAAATGATCTAGTTTACCAATTTATACAACCTCCTCTCTCCGTTTTTCCTTCTGGAGCCCTAAGGCATTAAACCCTATTCAGCTGATTTTTTTCTACTTATCGTGCACATTTATTTTTGTCTTCAAAGTTCATTGCCTAACCAGGGATACTGGTTTGAATCATCTGTCCAGGGTCTTGGTTAGTGTTGGTCAGCACTTTCGTTCTGAAGTTGTATTTTCTGGGGCTGCTGACCAAGGAGCACACACCTTTTTCATGCTGTGCCTTGGCGTGCACACTCCCTGCCCTAAAGCAATTAAAAATTACTCAAGTTGGATAATTATTTCAGATCATTTTTTAACCTCCTTACTGACTGAAAACAATGCCATTTCCCTAAACTTCCTTTTTGGCTTTTAGAAATAAAATAAATGCCAGCTATTTCCCTAGGAATACTTATTACTAGGATGGGATTCAGATATAAGACTGTAGTGACTTCTTTCAGGATTTATAAAATGACTTTCGGTCAGATATGCATCCACAAAGAACATTCATTTTGTTTGTTAATTGTTCATAAATCCTAGGTTTAAAGTTTTTTGCCATGTCAGAATTCCTATTAATTGTCCTTCATAAATTCACTGTCATTAGCTTACTTTATCAGAATTTTTTAATTAATATTTTTTTATTAATTTGGATTGTCATTCATTCATTGTTACTCTTCAGAATTTTTTATACACTCTTGTTGTTGTTATGTGGTATGGAATTGCTTGCATCGCTTAGCGAACCTGTGCACAACAGCTCTGAACTCTGCTGTGCCCTGCCAGTCTCACTGACTCCAACACACCTACTCCCATTACCCCAGTTACTGTGTCAATCCATCTAATATAGAGTCTTCCTCTCCTGTGCTGTCCCTCCACCTTTTCAAGCATGATGTCCTTCTCCAAGTACTGTCCCCACCTGGCCACATGCCCTGAGTATGTGAGATGGAGCTTCAAAATCCTTGCCTTCAAGGAGAAATTTGGTTTCATCCTCTCGAAGACAGATCTGTTTGGTCTTATTTGGTACTCGTCTCCAGCACCACAACTCAAAGGCATCAATTCTTCTGTCATCCTTAGTCATTGTCCAGCTCTCTTATGCAGCAAGTGATTGCAAAGACCATGACCTGGATCAGGCACACCTTAGTGCCTAGACTGACATCATTACTCTTTAACACTTTGGAGAAGTCCTGACAGCTAAGTTCCACAATGCAATTCATCTTTCAATTTCCTAACTGCTGAGAAACTTCCTGTCTTGGCACTCTGGTGCCAAGAGTGTTGATTGTGGAGACAAATAAGCTGAAATTGTTAACCTCAATCTCTTCTCCATCCATCATGGTGCTACCACTTGGCCCAGTGGTGAGAATCTTTGTCTTCTTGATGCTGAGCTTCAATCCAGATTGAAGACTACAGTCCTTGATTTTCTGCAGCAAGAACTTCAGATTCTCCTCAGTTTTGGCAAATAAGGTTGTGTCTTTTGCATATCAGGTTGTTGATGAGTCTTCCTCCAATCTGCCTCATAAAGTCCAACCTTCCAAATAATCGATTCTGCTTTTACAAATTGTTGTTGTTGTAAGTGTCGTCAAGTTGTGTGCAACTCATAGCCACCCCGTGTACAACAGCCCTATAACCTGCTCTATCCTGTGCCAATCTTATTGTCTCTGACACACCTATCCCCATTACCGTAGTCACTGAATCAATTCATCTCATCGAGGGTCTTCCTCTCCTGTGCTGTCCCTCCACCCTCCCAACCATGACGTTCCTCTCCAAGGACTGGCCCAGCCTTGCAGCATATAATTTAGCTTAATTATTACTACTTGTTATGTAATACTGCTATGGCATAAATACCAAAGGAAGTATATTTTGTGATTGTTGTGAGGTGCCTTGAGTCAAGTACAACTCCTAGGGACCCTATGAACAACAACTCTGAACCCTGTCCTATTCTGTGGCGTGCTCACCATCTCGGACATACTAGCTCCCATTGATGAAGTCATTGTGTCAATCCACTTGGTTGAAGGTCTTCATGTCTTTCACTGACCTTCCGCATTTCCCAGCATGATGTCTCTCTCCACAGAACATGCCTGAATTATGTGAGATGAGACCTTACCATCATCTTTGCCTTTAAGGAGCATTCTGGATGCTCTTTTCTCCAAGACATATCTCTTTGCTCTTTTGGCTTCTTCTTCTTGTTGTTGTTGTTGTTAGGTGCCGTCAAGTCGTAGACAACTCATAGCGACCCTATAAACGAAAGGCCTGAGCACTGCTCATAGAGTTTTTGGAGGTAAGCCATTTTGGAAGTGCTCTTTTGGTAGTCAATGAAATATTCAGTACTTTTCCATACCACATCTTAAACGGCATTTATTCATCTTCTGTCATCCTCTGTCATTGGTCAGTTCTCAGAACTGTAGCAAGTGGTTAGAAAGACAATGACCTGCATCAGGCACATCTTTTTTTTT
>NW_006399903.1:1748496-1753845 GCF_000299155.1 Elephantulus edwardii | reverse complement strand
ACATTTTAATCTTCAACTTTTCACACTGATGTTATTGCTCTTTGGGAATCTGGAGAGGTTCCGTCTGACAGCAGAGTTGCTCTCTGCAGTGCATCTCCTGGTCACCTAAGTGCTGACTCCGGGGGTGTTTTTGGTGAATACAAGTAGGATAAAATCACTGACAACCTCACTCTTTTCTTCATCTACCATGATGGTGTCTATTGGTCCACTGCTGAGGATTTTTGTTTTCTTGATCTTGAGGTCCAATCCACATTGAACGCTATAGTCTTTGATTTTCTGCAGCAAATATTTCAAGTCCTCTTCACTTTCAGCAAGCAAGATTGTTTCATCTGCGTGATGCAGGTTCTTGGTGAATCTTCTTCTGATCCTGATGTCACATTCTTCTTCATAGAATCCAGCTTCTTGAATGATTTTTTCATCATATAGATTGAATTGGTATAGATAAAGTATACAACCCAAACACACACCTTTCTTGATTTTAAACCATGCATTGCTACCTTGCTCTGTTTGGACAACAGCTTCTTTGTCTAAGTATAGATTTCATACAAGCATAATTAAATGTTCTGGGATTCCCATTTTTCTCATAGTTTGTTATGATACACATAGTCAAATGCCTTTGCACAGTCAAAAAGCTTAAGTCGATAATCTTTTGGTATTCTTTGCTTTTAGCAAGGATTCTCCTGATATCAGCAAGGATATTCCCAGTACCATGGCCTCCTCTATATCCAGCTTGAGTTTCTGGTAGTTTTCTGTTAATGTATTGTTCTAGCCATTTTTGGATGACTGTCAGCAATATTTTGCCTGTATGTAATATTACCATGGCCTCCTCTAAATCCAGCTTGAGTTTCTGGTAGTTTTCTGTTAATGTATTGTTCTAGCCATTTTTGGATGACTGTCAGCAATATTTTGCCTGTATGTAATACTAATGATGTTGGTTGTTGTTGTGTACCCAACCATAGCTGACTGACCCTCCTGTGGGTTTTCAAAAGCAGTTAATCTCACAGGAAGAGATTGTCCCCATTCTTTTCCTATGCAGCATCTGGTGGATTCAAACCACGTGCCTAGGGGATTGCAGTATAGCTTCTTGTCACTAGACCACCACATAATGTTTGATAATTTTCACATTCTGTTGGATCATCTTCCTTGGGAATGGAGACAAATATAGACCTCTTCCAGTTAGTTAGCCAAGTTGCTGTTCTCAAAATTTCCGAGTATAAACTGGCGAACATGCCCATAAGTTTATCTATTAGTTGAAACATGTCAGTTGATTTCCCATTGATTCCTTCTTTTCTTGTCTTTTTTTTTGCCAGTGCCTTCAGTGCAGCTTAAATGTCTTCTTTCATTACCATTGGCTTTTGTTTGCAATGTTTTTGAGTTGTTTCTAGTGAGTGACATAATGTGGTTAAGCAAGCACATAGCTGTGTTTGACCCCACTCAACCATTCATATGCATTTTCTTTTATGAGATTAATGACAGTATCCACAAGGTGACAGCACTCTTCCCTCTCCCTCTCTGTGATTCTCAATTCTGCTAACCCTTTTATCCCACACTTCCCCTACCTTCTAAGCATCGTCCTTGAGCATATGCAGATCCTTTTATCTGGCATGGTTGATTGTTCATGATTTATTGTTCATAGTTGATTCTGCAAGGAGTGAATGCCTTCCTGCTGTTAATAGTGACTTTATAGACCTAATTTTCATTTGCTTGAGTTCAGTCACAGAAGTGAATTTTGCTCCAGACTTGCTATTGACTACAGGTCACCGCAGTGGAGGTTATACTGGTGTATATCATTTTTGGAAGCCTAGCTATTTTTTTAGCCTTGAGTTTTGTTCTACACACATTATTAAAGAACTATAAAACACCTGTGACCATTGTTTCAGGACAAAGATTCTCATTGTTGACATTTGGGGCTCGGAAATTCTTTCAAGAGGCTTCCTGCTATTGTGTTGTAGAATGATTAGCAGTGTCTCTGGCTTTTACCTACTCCATGCCAGTTACAACAAAAAACGTATCCAGACATTGGGAGATGTCTCCTGGGAATATAAAATATCCGGGAACAAAACTTCCATTGCTTAGAAATGTTGTTATGTGCCATCAAGTGGACTATGACCCATAGTGACCCTGGGAACAATGGCTCTGAACCTTGCTCTATCTTGAGCCCACCCCACCATCTTCAACACACCTTACCCCATTGCCACAGTCACTGTCAATCTATCTCATCCATACTCCTCCTCTTCTGTGCTGACCTTACCCTTCCAAGAACAATATCCTTTTTCAAGGACTGGGCCTTCCTGATACCATGCTCAAAATATGGTTGTCAAGAACTACTATAGAAAACTTTTTTTTCTGTGTCCAGTATCATTGTAAGCAGTATTTGAACTCTTTCTAGCAAAATTAGTTGCATTTTTGTGGCACTGGAGGCTGAAGCCTCCACGGGGTCAAATAATAAGACTTTTAACTTCTGACAGTGCTTTGTGATATGTTGTTCTTTTTATTAGGTCCGTCCAACCTATAGCTGACCCTCTAGTGGGTTTTTAGGGGCAGTACGTCACAGGGGAGTACTTGGAGAAGGACATCATGCTTGGGAGGGTGGAGGGACGGAGCAGGAGGGGAAGGCCCTCTATGAGGTGGATTGATTCAGTGACTGGGATAATTGGGATGGGAGTGTCAGAGACAGTGCGATTGGCACAGGACAGAGCAGAGTTTAGGGCTTTTGTACATAGGGTCACCATGAGTCGCAAACGACTCGACGGCACATGACAGCAACACCAACAACAACATCACAGGGGCGGGGATTGCCCATCTTTTCTTCATGGAGAACAACAACAATCTGAGTTGGCCGTACAACTCCATACCACTGAACCTCCAATGCTCCCTTGTGATTTCTTAAAAAATGCTAGATTATTGAGCAAGTAAATTTTGAGAACTAAATTCAGTAATGTTAATGTACTAACACTGCATTAATAAGTTACTGTTTATTTGATTTAGAACCTGAGCTTGTAGCATATTTACAAAGCACTGTTAACCCTCTGAGCTAAATATGATTCATTTCAACAGTTATGTGAGTGTCACATGTAAGAATAGGTGAAGATTCTGTTTTTGTCTTCACACAAGTTTTAATCTGGCATCGAAGAGGAAATAACATACTGCTTTCTTAGATGAACATTCTGAGATGTGCAGAAAATGACAGGGAAGAGTGTGCCTTTAACATGAGCAGCATGAAGCTTAAACACCATGCCTATTTATATACAGAGGTCTCTAAACAAACCCAAATCCATTCTCATGGAATTGATTCTGATCAATGGAGACCCTGCATAAAATGTAGAACTTCCCCACAGAGTTTCGAAGACTGTTATACATCCAAGAAGCTGTGCTGTCATCTCAAAGGTGTTTAGTTTGAATCCACCAGCTGCTATGTGGGAGAAAGATGAGTGATATTCTCCTGTGTAATTAAACTGCCTCTGAAAACCTCTTTGTGGGTCAGATATGTGTTGGTTCTTACTGGATGACACACAACAACAACAACATCTTTATGAAAGCTGACCACTACATTTTTTCTTCCTCAGGGTGTCTGGTAGATTAGAACCTATGACCTTTTAGATTTAGCCACTGTACAAGTTGAGCTCCACAGTGGCCCCGGAAAAAGAGGTGTCATTCTATCTTTGTAAATTTTCTGTTTTTTAAAAATGAGCCTCGCAAGTCAAATAAACTTTGTACCCCACAAGACCTGAATCTGTCTCTGATCATAAAGAGAAAGATAGGCATTGATTAAGGTCCTGTTTGTTCCAGATAATTTTTTTTTAAAAAAAGGATTTCTCTGGTGAACTAGTTAGTAAAGAATTGTACTACTAACCCAAAAGCTCCAGGTTCAAATCCACCAGCTGCTCCAAGGAGAAAGATTGGTCTCTCCTGCAATTTAAGCCTCTACTAATTTATTGGTGGGTCAGTTATGAATCATTTCTGATCAGACAGCAATGCTTTTAAGAGTTTGGTGGTGTAGTGTGTTAAATGTTGACCTGCTGACCAAATGGTTGGCCATTGGAATCAACCAGCTGCTTCATAGGATAAACAAGAGGCCAGGCCATCTGCTTTTTAAGATTTATGGCTTCAGAAACCTACTGGAGGGTCACCATGTGTTAGAATCAACTCTACAGCAGTTGGTTTGGATTATATGGTTAATCACTATTTGCCATTTCAAGTTTCTTCACGTGTGCAAGTCAGTGGAACTAACTGTGCCAGAGCCCTTAAACCAAATGCTCAAGAGCCCTCGTGGTGTACTGGTTATGTGCTCAGCTGCTAACTGCAAAGGTCCAGAGTTGGAATCCACCAGCAGGTTTGCAGAAATGATCTGAGGTTCTGCTTCCTCTTGAGGAATTACCCTTGTCTTATAGGGTCACCATGAGTCAGAATTCTCATCACAATAACCAGTGGCAACAGCTGAATCCACCACGCTGTGCCCCATCACCTTTATTATTCATTCTAGATTTTCCCATCACTCTTAACAAAAGTTCAGTGTCCCCAAGTCAGACCCTCCTGTCTCTTTTCCTTTTGCTCCCTACCCTTCTTAGCAGTAGGAGGGGTTCTTCCTTGGAGAGGGACATGATTCTGGGGAGGGTACAGGGTCTGTGAAGGAGAGGAAGACCCTCAACCAGGTGGACTGACATGGTGACTGCTGCAATGGGCTCTTGTGTGTCAGGAAGTGTGATGATGGCGCAGGATAGGACAAGGGTTCAGATCTTTTGTTCACAGGGTCACTATGAGTTGGCACTTAAGAACAACAACAACAACCCTCCCTCAACCCCCAGTAATCACTAACAAATTTAGATTTTTTTCCTTTTCAAGATAACTCACGTAAATGAAACCAAACAATACTTGCCATGTATTTTTAGAGTGAAAGGTGAAAGTGTATAAATTGTGTTAATTTTTCTCAGAAATTATTCATAAGCATTAATTACCATTGATTTTTCTCAGATAACCTTTTATAGTGTTAAAGCAAACACTTGCTATATATACCTTCATCCACTTTTCTGGGGGTTTTTTTGGGGGGAGGGGTTTCCCTTTCCTCTTTTATTCTACTCCTACTCCCCCTTTAATCCACACTGTATATCTGGTTCCAGATTATTAATTTCAAAATGCATAATATTTTCTTTTCTCTTCATTTCAAATTTAGCTTTTCTTCACCTATTCCAGTATAAGAACTTTCTAGGATACTGGGAAGACTGTTTATGTTGTGGATTAGGACTTCTAGCGTTGTTCCTAGCTTTTCTGTAATGAATTTCATAGTCCTTGGTTTTAGTCCTAGGTCCATGATCCACCTTGAGTTGGTTTTTGTGTATGGAGTGAGGTGTG
>NW_006399903.1:1729204-1745459 GCF_000299155.1 Elephantulus edwardii | reverse complement strand
CCCACCCCCAACCCCAAATATAATCCACTCTGCAACCCTCATTGCGTACTCCTACGATAAACATAATGCCCTAAAATATAATACTTTTAAACTATTCTCTCCCCCATAGACTTCAATGCCGTAATCAGTTCTGTTTTATGACACGTTTAGTTTCCATGTAGGATTCTACTCGATACCAGTACGTCTGGATTTTTGCTCTGATTAAACGGAGCCCGGATTCGTGTAAAATATTTTTTTTCTACCACATCCCCCCTGGAAACCTATCTGTGACTGGTACCTCTGCAGGTTGCTGGACTTAAGAGAATATTTGCTAATTCTGTTTTGTCTTTCTTACCAAACACATCTTTTATCAAGCGATTTCCAACATGCACAACCTTACTTCTGTTATGTGTTTGGACTGCGGGCTCACATTGGAAATTCACTGAGTTCCTTTCTTTTGCGAATGTGTTTCAGCTCCAAGAGACCCTCGCCTTTACTCCTGCCCCATCTACAAGAAGCCCGTCCGAACGGACTTGAACTACATTGCTCCTGTAGAGCTCAAGACCACCCAGCCCCCTGAACACTGGGTGCTCCGTGGGGTGGCCCTCCTCTGCGACGTGAAGTAATGCAGTGACTCACCTTTCCCCCAAGTAGTTTGGAAAGGAAAATGCAGCATTCCCATGTTCAAGACTTCCCTTCCACTTGGTGTTCTATTAGGTTGCTTGAGAATTAACAATTTATGTTACTTCCTTCAACTCTTGTTAGACATGCTGGCATTTAACCTCTTTCATCAAGAGTTGCCTGTCACTGTAATTGTTAAGAAGTTGTCTAGTGACTTAAAATAATAAAAAATTCCCACTTTCTGACGAAATCCAAACGTCAACTCCCTAATAGATATATTTTCTTATTCCTGGAATCCTGATCACTGGCTGGGCTCAGCTGACAGTATTTCCTGGAAACAATATGATTATCTGGGTGGTTTTGATGACAGCCAAGTTCTCTGAGATAACAGGGGAAAGTTTGTGCTGATTTTGCTTCTATTACCTTTTTGCATCTAGGTCAAGTTAACAGAGTTCTTCTCAGTGATTCAAGCAGCCAATTAAAAAGGTATTTCTTAAAAAAATTGCAAGAATGAGTTGAGAAAGTTAAGAAGCAAGTCACACATATGTATAGATTAAATTTAGAATAATGTCCAACTCCACTGGTCATTAGTAATGAGATACTAATTTTTACTCCTTAGAATAAAAGGAAAGTTGAAGGTGTATTTGAATTGTCAGGTGGTCTTTTTAAAATGGATACACTCACAAATTACTGTTGTTGTCTCCTTTTAATAGATTCCAACTAACAATGACCCCTCCTGGTCCGAGTAGAAAACCATGGGGTTTTCTAGACTCTGTAATCTTCGTGGGAAAGAGAGCTCAGTCTTCTCTTCCCAGGAACTCCTGAGTGTATTTGAACTGACAATCTCTTGGTTAACAGTGGAACACTTAACCCTAGATCCACCAGGTCTTCTCCATGAATTGCTGGAGCAATGGAAATTGACCCGAGCATTCTGTAAAACAAGAAAACTTTGACAGAAAGTCATGCAAACGTTCACTTGATTTGGTCTTTATTTTCTCTCCTACAAATTTATGCTAAGGAAGCAATCCACCAGCATGAAAACACATTGTGTGTAAAAATGTTTTCATACTCGAAAAAAAAACCCCACAAAACAGAAATAATCTAGATGATCAAAAGTAAGACTGTGTTTAAGCAAAGTAAGAGACAGTTGGCAGCCAGGAAAGCCAACATGGGATGTTTCAGTAAAGGAGAGTGACTCATACATAATGTTATGTGCAAGATGAAGTTGGAAGCTCTATCAAAGATAATATTGATAACACTCTGATTATGACTGTAAAATGTGCTTACATATTGACAAAGGCTAGCAGACAACATGAAAAAAGCCAGAGTTGTGTTAGCATGGCAAACAGTGGGGTGGTGGGGAATGTAATGACTGGAAGGAAAGAGAAGAAAGATACAAGTCTTAGGTGATGGGTGGAAATGTCACATGGACTGCTGTTAATAAAAAAAAATATTATCTAAAGAAATCTTTCCTTTTATTCTAATTTTATTTAAATTCTCGTTTTAAATGATAAAGTGTTTGAAAAAGAATATCTTGACTGAACACTTGGTCAGAATTAAATTAGAATTGTGATTCACAAGCATTTGGTTAGCTTTAGGTCGACACAACTGGTAGTTTCTGTTGGTAACAGAAGAGTTGTATTGGGAGCTCTGGTGGCCTAATGGCAAGAAACTGCACTACAATCTCAAAGGCATGCTGTTCGAATCCACCAGATCCTCTGCTGGAGATGAGATGGGGGCAGTCTCCTCCTGTGCCAGTCGGATCTGATTCAATGGTTCGCAAGAAGGAGAGGGGGAAAAAAGCAGACTTTTATTTAAATAACCATCTGTACACAAGTGTGTGTCCTTCCTACATTAATCTGAGTAATGGATGTCATTATTTTGCTTATTCTCACTTAGTTTTGAGTAGCTCATGTGGCCCCTGCCCTCATCAACACTCCTGTTTTCATTTGAACAAGCTTCTTTGCGTATGAATTAATATTTCCACTGGTTTGTGTGAATTGTGTGAAGCATATATTTTATCTTGAGGAACAAACGACAATGGAAAAATGGGAAAAATTAATTAAAAATTGGTAAATATCTTCATTGTGATTGGTTTTTAGTGACAAAGGATAGCTGTCATTGTGATTAGATGGTATTGAGTCCATTTTTGACTCTTGGTGACCCCACATGCATATCAGTATGCCCCAGGAGGGTTTTCTTTTTTCAGGTCTTTTGTCTATGAAGCTCATCGGTATGTTTGAACCTTTAGATTAGCAATTGCATGCTTAAATATTACATCACCAGAACTGCTTAACTGCCATGGAATTTATCTAGAAATAAGCTTTCATAAGTGAATGTTTATCTATAATTCATATAATTTTGCAGTTGCAGAGTGTGTTGGCATAAATACATGAAACTTGGAGATCCAAAGTTGAAAAACATGCCATAGGAACAGGAACTTTGAGAGCTAATTCATCAGGGAATGTCTCTGAAGCAATGATAAATCACAGCTCTCCCCACAGACTAGCTCCTTATCCTCAAAGAGGGCTCTATATTCTCCTGAACCTGAGGCAAGGGTTTACCAAGTCACTGGGCCTGGTGGCTGATGGGGTAAGCACAGGATGCCTTTTGATGTAAATAAAATATCAAGGTGGATCTGGTGCCGTTGCTGAGTGATGTTACCCAGTGGCTTCCACTTCCTAAACAACATGCCTCTGGAAACTCTATGAACTTTGAGAAACTACTATAGTCATAGAAAGGCTTCAGGTCTTTTGTTCATAGGGTCACTATGAGTCATGCTCTACTTGACAGCAATCAACAACAACTTAGTGTTGACTTGCCACTGATTCATTGAGACCATTTATAATCAGAATTAAACACCACCTGGTCTTGTACCATCCTCATGATCTTAGTTAATGTGTTGTTGTTGTGTAGCGTTGAATCAGAACCAACTCATAGCTGAACCTCCATCAAGTTTTCAGAGCCCATCTCCCCAAAGAGCTCTCCCACAACGCTTTTGGTGAGTAATAATTGTTAACCCTGTAGATCATTACAGAGTAGTTCAGAGTGATAGAGCGACCTTTCATTTGTATTTATAGGGATTTATTAAATGTTTCTATGCCTTCAAGTTGTGCTGATGGAGAAGAGTCTTGAACATAACATGGACCACCAAGAAAACAAATAACTGTGCCTTGGAGAGGGTGAAACCAAGTTTCTCCTTGAAGGCTAGGATTTTGAAGCTCCATCTCACATACTTTGGGCATGTGGCCAGGAGAGACCAGTCTTTGGAGAGGACATCATGCTTGGAAGGGTGGAAAACCAGTGCAGAAGAGGAAGACCCTGGAGGAGATGGCTTGATACAGTAACTGGGGCAATGAGGACAGGTGTCAAGAGTCAGTGAGACTGGCTCAGGACAGGGCAGGCTTCAGAGATGATGCACATAGAGTTGCTATGAGTCTCGGGTGACTCAGCGACACAATAACAACAACATCTGACATTCACTTTGTCAGCTATAGTCTACAAGCAGTTGGACTGCTAACCTAAATGTGGCAGTATGAATTCTGGGCAGTCTTCTCTTGTACAATTTACAAACTCCTGAAAACACATGAGAGGCCAGCTATCTGTGACTTCCAATTGAGTGGCAATGAATTTTTGGTTGGGTTTTGTTTTGTTTTCAGGTTGAGTGTCAGGCAAAGAGCCATGGTGGAGTAGTGTGTTACATGTTGGACTGCTAACTTAGATGGTGGAGAGTTGCTATGAGTCTGAACTGACTTCATGGGGTTGGGTTTGTTTTCTTTTTTTAGTATGTTAGGCACTGTTCTGTACCAGTCAAGAAAAAACCAAAACAGAACAAAACAAAGCCCACTACAGCTTCTAACAGAGTTTACAAAGTGGAAAAGAGAAAATAAACTATCTTTCCGGTATGTAAACAACTGAGGCTTATGCATCATTAAGAAAAATAATATATTCCATTTGTAAGTAGAAGAGAGACTATGGCACTTATATAGGTCTCAAGATAAGGTAAGGTTCAGATCCATGGCTTATAGGGTCTCTATGAGTCACAGCTTGACAGGAAATAACACCACCACCACATTAACAGTCGCTCTTATGAGAACAGCACTTGTCTGTCAGTTTGCTGTGCAGGGATGACTTGCAGGTTGCAGTGCTGCAGGAAGCTATACCATCAGTATTTCAAATTTCAGTGTGGTCACCCATCGTGGACAGATTTAAATAGAATTTTGGACTAAGACTGACCAAACTGCAGGAATTGGCCATCCACTTCTAAAATACCAGGTATTCAAAAAGTTCTACGAATAATAAAGGAACATTGTTAGACATAGTATAAAACAATGTTCATATCTGTTGTTCATAGTGTTAGTAAAAGCTGTAGTTATCTTAATGACATCTAACAATAACAAACAACAACAGCTTAACAGATAGAGCCACACTAAGCTAAAATCCACAAATTCATTGCTACAAAGTTGATTCTGACTCATATTAACCCTCTAAGACAGAGAAGAATGACCACCCCATTGAGTTCCCAAGCTTATAATATTGACAAAAGCAGATTGTCCCACCTTTCTCCTCATCCAGTAGCTGGTGAGTGCCAGCTACAGACACTTTGATAGCTAGCTAGCACTTAACCACTGTGTCACCAGGGCTCTTTTAGTATTATTGTTATGTGTCATTGAATTGATCACAACACATAGTGATACTACGAACAATGGCTCTGAACCATGCACTGTCCTGAGCCAACCTCATCGTCTCTGACATACTTCATACCATCCAGAAATAAATGCACTTACCACTCTTTTTAACCAAATAATTTGAAAATATCAAAGTCTTGTAATTTTGTGATTGTGCTTGGGAATGCTGGCAAACATTAGATCAGCCCAGCCCCAGCAGGGCCATGTCCTCTTAAGAAGCAGCAGGTCCAGAACCAAGTGTCCTTGAACAGCATCTTTACTTGGAATGCTCTTCCCTGCTGATTTGATTGGATCGTAGGTAAATGTTCTGAGAGAAGGTGACATCTAAATTTAGATGTGAAGGAGGAAAGAACATCTCTGGCCCCCAGTGAGCAGGGGACTGACATCTTGTGCCCTACAGGGAAGGAGGGAACACATTGCCTTAAGAAGTGACAGGGAAACCCAGCTGGGAATGGAGGCTCATGACAGCCACTTTCTGAATCTCATTTCAAGCCTTGTCATGGTTGCTACCAACCACAGAGCAATGGTTTATGGAGATTATGAGTTCCTAAGATACTGGAGAGAGGAATACCTTTAATTCATGAAATGGTCTTTATGATGGAAAAAAAATCTTGTTGCCAAGGATTCAAGATTAAGGAACATGATGGAACAAACCCTGTTTTAGAGTAAGTCACTTGAAGATTTATTTGACAGCAGCAAAATAGACAACACCAACAGTATCCTTTTAGCGGCAAACTTTTCACCAAAGATGCAGTATTACATAAAGTAAGACACTGTAGTGTGTGCTGACACTGTAGTTTCTGGAAAAAAACTCTTCAGTAATGATAAAAGAATAATATATATGTTCATGTGCTTTTTTTTCTTAAAGGCATAATTTTTTAAAATGTTTAGTTTGTGCTCCTTCCCTTTTTTTTTAATTGCCCATGCACTTTCCCTCATGAACGATCAACTATAAAATCAATATTCTTCCTATGTTTCCTTGTGTCTTCTTCTAATTCAGGAGCCAATTTACATTCTCAAGTCCCTGGATTTGTGGCAAGCTTAGTTGTTTCCAAGTTTGCTTTTATGTTGAGTGGCTGCAGAGGCAAGGTTGCAAGCCTCGTTCGTCCTTCTGTTACTTTGTGAGATAATTAAGTGTGAGGCACTTTTCACTGACTTGTACATTATAGCTTCTTCTTTTTGCATGGTGAGGATATAAATAAGCTATATTAGTAAAAAGATGCTTTGTTTTTCTCTCCTGTTTTTCTGTGACATTTACTTGGAACTGACTCATAGATGACCACCCAGAGGTTTTCAGAAGCTGATGTTAATTTGAGAACGAAGGTGTCCTTGATTCAGACCATGGTCTTTTCAGTCACTTGCTATGCATCTGAGAGCTGGAAAGTGACAAAATATAATAGAAGGAGAATTGATGCCCTGGAGAAGAGTTGGAGGAGAGTGTTGGATATCCCATGGACTGCCAAAAGAACAAATAGATATGTCTTGGAAAAAGTGTCTCCAGAATGTGCCTTGGAGGCAAAGATGATGAAGCTTAATCTCACATGCTTTGGGCATTTTGCAAGGAGAGGCTATTCACTGGAGAGGGAGGGACATTAAGCTTGAGAAGGTGGAAGGACAGCGAAGGAATGGAAGACCTTCAACCAGGTGGATTGACACAATGACTGCTGCAATGGGATCAAGCGTGTTGGAGATGTGAGGATGGCACAAGATGGGTGTGGTTTCACCCTGTTCATAAGGTTGCTGTGTGTTGTACTCAATTCAACAGCACCTTACAACAGCACAGGGGAGGAGATTTCCCACCATTCTCCTGTGGATCAGGTGACTGGTGGATCTGAACTCCCTGCCTTTAGTTTGCAAAAAAATTTCTTATTAACTAGGCACCCAGAGCTCCCTACCCTTGTTCTAGTAATACTTTATGACTACCACAATGCCTCTCTTCATTTATTGCTTCACTTAGGCTAATATGCATAGCATTCATCTTAAATCTAATAACTGAAAGACTTGCCTAGAGAGCCAACTAAGTTTCCCCTAATACTTTGTACAGGGGTTGACTTTCAGCAAGCAACATTGGTGTTCATTCTGAGGATTTGAGGAAGGAGAGAGATGAAGTAATGAAGGACACTTGAGAGGCTCCATGGCAAGTTGTGGGATAGAGAGCTTTCTGAAGGATTATAAAATAAAACCTGTGCTATAGCTGGTGTTGAACACTCTGAATCACTGCTCAACACAGCTTAGCATTCACCCTGTTAATTTCACCTTGTTTGGTGCAGTGAGCTTTCATGTAACCATTTATAATTTATTTATGCAAATACTCAAAGCAAATCCTAAGAGACCCATAACAAAAGAAGCTTATAACATACTTTAGTGCTTTATCATTTGAAAAGTGATTTTTGCATGAAACTTTTTGCTGTTCTAACAAATTATGAAAATGTTTTTAGTGTCTCTGGAAAATGGTAAATTGCTGTTTTTCACATTTATTTTCTAGGACTTATTATTATTATTATTATTAGACCCTAAGGAACATAAATTTAAAAAACCCAACCATAAACACAACACCTAAGCCAAAGAGTACAAACCCCACAGCCAAAACTACTACAATTCAGCTGATTAGAACTCATCGTTGCAGGACAGAATAAAACTCACTAAGCAGTCTGCCTCATCCTTTTCTCCAGAGAACTAGAACTGCTGATATTTTAGTTAGAAGTCCAGTGCTTTAACTAATGCACTATCAGGACTCCAAATAAAGGAGCCTAAAATACATATTGCTATAAGTTCAATTGTTTTCTTAAACTGTACTAGATCTCAGAAAATTGAGCATTAACAGGAGAAGATAGCAAATGAATATTTCCGTATTTGCTTTAGCCCACTTTCATTTAATTTTGTTTGTATTTTGTATTATTAATTTCTTTTTCCCATGCTAAAAATTGAACAATATTCTTTTGTAGAAAAAAGCAGAATACATAATTTAGCTCATATTGGTTTCTAGATAAGGATGAGGCATTAATACATGAAACAAATAAAGTGAATGCATTTGAGCTAGTGGGGATTTTTTCTAAGTTGATTTCAGAAACATAGAAATAGTGCAATTGAATTGTAAGCAACTGTTGTTAAATGCTGTTAAGTAGATAGACTGCAGCTCATAGCAACCCTTTGTAAAACACCTCAGAACACTGTCCTGTCCTGTGCCATCCTCAGGATACTTCCCACGCTTGAGCCAATTGTTATCATCACTCTATCAATCCGTCCTTTTGAGGGTCTTCCTCTTTTTTGGTGACTCTCCACCTTTTCCAATACATATTTTCCCCAAAACCTGGTTCCTCCCGATAACATACCCAGAGTATATGAGATGAAGTTTCACCATCCTTGATGAACATCCTGTTTACTCTTCCTCCAAGATAGATTTGTTTTACATTTTTTTTGTCCTCTTGCCAAAAAACATATGGAATGCTTCACGAATTTCATGTCATCCTTGTGCTGGGATCATGCCACTTTTCTCTGTATCATTTCAATTTTAGTGTATGTGCTCCCAAAGTGAATACAGCTTTGTTTTACTTTGGCAGTCCATAGATTGGTCACCAAAGCTGGATCCAACTCATTGCTGACCATCCAGCAGATTTTCAGAGGCCGTTAATCACGTGGGAGGAGATTGTCCATCTTTCTCCCACAGAGCATCTGAAATGTGGTCCTTGGGGTTTGGCAGAGCATCTCCTTATCGTTGTTGTTAGGTATCATTGAGTCAAGTACAGCTCATAGCGACCCTATGAACAAAAGATCTGAAATCAGTCGTGTCCTGCACCGTTCTCACATTTCCTAACACACACGAGCCCATTGTAGCAGTCACCTTGTCAATCCACCTGGTTGAATATCTTCCTCCTCTTCGTCAACCCTCCATCCTTCCCAACATCATGTCCTTCTTCTGGGAATAGCACCTCCTAGAACTATACCCAAAGGATGTTAGGCGAAGCCTCATCATTCTTGTCTGCAAAGAGCGCTCTGGGTGCACCCTCTCCAAGACATATCTATTTGTTTTCTTGGCCATCCATGGGCTATTCAATGCTATTATCCAATGCCACAGCTCAAAGGCATCAGTCGTTTTTCTGTAATCCTTCTTCATTGTCAAGGTCTCAGATGCTGAGCTAGTAATTAGGAAGACTGAGTCAGATGAACCTTAGTCCTCAAACGGATATCACTACTCTACAATAATTTGGAAAGGCCTGTAACTGCAGATTTTCCCATTGCAACAGGTCTCCTTATTTCCTAACTAAAATTATACCAGAGGTCTTAATTGTGGATCCAAGCAAGATGAAGGTGTTTACAGCTTTAATCTCCTCTTCATCCATAATGACATGGCCTACTGAATTTTTTTTATATTGAGATGCAATCCATACTGAAGGCATCATTCCTTGATTTTTTGCAACAAGTGTTTTAGATACTCCTCACTTTCAGCAAGCAAGGTTGTGTCACCTACATAACACAGGTTATTGATGAGTTTCTCTCCAATCCTGATGCCACACTCCTCTTCATGGAAACCAGCTTCTCGGATAATTTGCTCATCATATAGATTGAACAGGTATGGAGACAGGATACATCCCTAACACACTCCTTCCCAATTCCAAACTATGCAGTGATCCCCTGCTCCAGTCACACTACAGCCTCTTGGTCAGTTACTTATATGCAAGTTAAAATTGAGGTTGAAGAAAATTAAAATAAGTTCATAGGAACCAAATATAATTTTGAATCAATTCCATTGGCATTTCATTACCATCTCAAGAATAGGTTTGAGGGATTGAACACCAATGATAGAAGACCAGATGAGTTGTGGAGTGATATCATCCATGAAGAAAGCACAAGGTCATTACAAAACAGAGGAGAAAGAAAATAACTGAAATGAATGTCAGAAGAGACTTTAAAGATTGCACTGGGATGTCAGAAAGCCAAATCTAAAGGAAAACAAATCAAAGTAAAAGAGCTGAACAGACAGTTTCAAAGGACAGCTCAGGAGGAAGAAGCAAAGTATTCTAAAGGAATGTGCAGAGAGCTGAAATTGGAGAATAAAAAGGGAAGAGCTTGCTCTGCATTTCTCAATTTGAAGGAACTGAAAAACAAAACAAATTTAGGCTTTGTGTTGTAATGTTGAAAGATGCTATGGACAATGTATTGAATGACTCAGAAAGCATCACATGAAAATGGAGGAATGCAGAGTCACTGTACCAGAAAGAAGTTATTGACACAGAAGAATTTCAGGAAATACCATATGAACAGGAGCCAATGGTAATGAAGAAGGAAGTGGAAGTGGCATTGAGGGCATTGGCAAAAATTAAGGCCCCAGAAATCAGTGGGATACCAGTTGACTGGTTTCAAGTAACAGATGTAGCCTTGGATACACTCATGGTCTGTTCCAGGAAATTTGGAGCACAGCTGTCTGGCCAACTCCCAAGATGGGTGATCCAACTTAATGTGTTAAATTTTTCACCACTAAGCCACCAGAATAGTGTTGATTATGACATGAATCTTCCACTTCATTTTAAAATCCATTTTCACTTAAGCTGAATAGCTTTTTACTTTTTAAAAACTGTGTTTATAGCCTGATGTAGCAGTGTTTTGAATAGTAATTCATGTGGTTGCTATGTGCCATCGAGTCGCTTGCGACTCATAGCGACCCTATGTACAAGAGCCCTAAATGCCGTTCTCTCCTGTGCCAACCTAGCCATCTCAAACACACTCATTCCCACACTCCACTCACAGAATCGATCCATCTCTTTGAGGGTCTTCCTCTCCTGCGCTGTCCCTCTTCTCCAAACACGATGTCCCTTTTCAAGGACTGGTCCCTCCTTGCAACATGCCCAAAGTACGTCAGACAAAGCTTCAGAATCCTTGACTGCAAGGAACATTCTGGCTTCCCTTTCTCTAGGACAAACCTGTTTGTTCTCTTAGCAGCCCATGGTATAGTCAACACTCTTCTCCAGCACCACAGCTCAAAGGCATCAATTCTCTTTCCAGCATCCCTGTTCAATGTCCAACTCTCCAATAATTGCAAAGGCCATAGACCGAATCAGGCACACCTTAGTCTCCAGGCTGATGTCGTTGCTCTTCAGTACTCTTGAGAGGTCCCTCACAGCTGAGTACTGTACCAGCAAGTAAATGTCTGGGACTAATAACATAAGCAAATTACATTTTGCAACATTTCATGTAACATGTATTACTAACAATTGTTGCATGGTGCTGTTTGGTCATTTTAGAATCATAGTGTCCTATGTACAATAAAACAAAAGACTGCCTGGTTCTGTTTCTTCCTCACAATCTTTGCTTTCTTTGTGCTTGTTGTTTCAGATGCTGCATCAATGCATCTTATTGAGGATCTTCCGCTTTTTCACTGACTTTCTATTTTGCTTTTGTAGCTTGATGCTATCTACTGGGTTAACACTCATGGTGAATCCCTGACAACAGAACAAAACACTACCCAGTTCTCCACTATCCTCACTGTTGTTTTTGTTGTTTTTAAGTGTCATCAAGTCATAGGTGACTCATAGGGACCTTATGAATGAAAGACATGAACAATTGTATACGTTTCATTGTTTCTCCAAGTTCATAGAGTTTTCGGAGGCAAGCTATTTCATTATTGGATGCCACTTCTGCTTCTGAGCTTGTTTCAATTGGAAAGCTCCACAAAACACTGTCCACTATGGGTAACCATTATCCAATTTAACATATCGGTGTCACAATGTTTAGCATCGCAGCAACTATGAGTTACTTCTGTACAGCAATGCACAGACCAGTGCTATGCAACTTAGAAGAATGTTTGACCAAAAACAGTTAAAACCAGGCCCAAGAGCCACAGGCCCTAGGACCCAAATGCCTTTTTAAAATAGGGAGCAGAATACAATCAATTTACTCCCAATGGGTGATAAAACTTGCACCTAGGTCTCACCTGAAAACAAGATCAAACCTCTGTAGAATCAGCCTGCTCCAGACCACTGTTCCACATGGAAGCCAGCACATACTGCTGACTCCCTGCCTTTTAAAATATCCTGTGCTTACTAAATTTGATCCTGTTCTTGCAAACACTGTGTCGATCCCGAGAGTTTTCCTCTCTTTTTCTGACTCCACCAAGAATGATTCCAGGGACTAATCAATCCCTCCTAATAACATACCTAAAATACATCATGTGAAGCTTTCTCATCCTCCTTTCAGTGGAGCCATCTGGCTCTACTTCTCTCCAGACAGATTTGTTTGTTGTGGTTTATTGTTGTTGAGTACTGTTGAGTCACAACTTACCCATACCTGACCCTCCGGCGGAGGCAGTAAGTCTCATGGGAAGGAATTGTCTGTCTTTCTCCTGTGGGGAAGCTGGTGGATTTGATCCATGTGCCAGAGTGTTGTCAGTGTGATTCTTTCCCTCCAAGTCACAAAAGCTGGAGCTGGAGAGAGAATGATTGAATTTTGCACAATCAATGACTTATTCATTGCGAACACATTTTTAAAAGAGACATAAATGCAGGTTATACACATGGATCTCACCTGATGGTATGCATAGGAATCAGATTGATTACATCTGCAGAAAGAACTGCTGGAGAAGCTCAATATCAGCTATGAAAATTAGGCCCAGATCTGATTGTGGGACAGACCACCAACTACTCACATACAAGTCCAAGCTGAAGTTGAGGAAAATTAAATCAAGTCCATGGGAACCAAGATTTTACCTTAAGTTTATCCCACTTGAATTTCAAAACCAGCTCAGGAACAGGGTTTGAGGCCTTGAGCACCAAGAAGTGTAGAACAAATGAGCTCTGTGGATATCAAGAAAATCATCCATGAAGAATGCAAAAGATCATTACAAAGGCTGAAGAAGAAGGAAAGACCAAGATGGATGTCAGATGAGACTGAGTATTGCAGTAGAGCACTGAGAATCCATAGCTAAAGGAAGAAATCAAGAAATCAAAGAGCTGAACAGAAAATTTCAAAAGGCAGCCCAGGACTACAAAGCAAGATCCTATAATGAAATGTGCAGAGAGCTGGAGTCAGAAAATCAAATGGGCCAGACTCGCTTAGTGTTTCTTAAGCTGAAGGAGTTGAAAAACAAATTTAAGCCATGGGTGGCAATACTTAAGGATCGTTTGGGTAGAATGTTGAATGATCCAGGATGTATAAAAAGAAGATGAAAGGAGTACACAGAATCACTGCATCAGAAGGAATTGGCTGACACAGAGGAATTTCATGAAATAACATATGAGCAAGAGCCTATGGTGATGAAGGAGGAAGTTCAAGTTGCTCTGAAGGAATTGGCAACAAACAAGGCTCCAGGAGTTGACAGCATACCAGGATCCTCAGGTCATAGATCTTTTTGGCCACTCGAAGTCTGAAGTGACTCACGGAGTTGTTCAGGCGGAGGGAGGCATTTTGGGCAGCCAGGGGGCTGGGGAATACAGCCACGATGGTGTCTAAGGCAGCAAGGTCCGAGTGGTGGCCATTCTCAACAGTTCCACTGTTGTCCCCCTAACCTCCACCAGGCAACCCCTGAGCATCCTTGAGCCACTGGATCTTGGCACCAGACGTGGCGAGATGAGTGAAGAGTTTGTTTGCCTCAGTACGAGTGATGCCGTCTGGGAGATCTGTCACCTCCAGCACCCACCCCAAGACAACATCAGCTGTCCCGAGGTCAGTATAGAAGCATATTTGAGTGCCTGTCTTTTGCCCCGATCTCCATGCTTCAATCCACTCCGACCCTGGTGCACTGTGTAAGTCGAATGGCCATGGAGCAAAGGAGGGCAGATGGACAGATTGTACTGTAATGGCTGGCCTAACAGGGAGTAGTGCCTGTCACCTTGTGTTGTACCCCCAGGCTGGGGAAACTGTGTGAGGACAGGCAGGGGACTAAGTCCTGTGCAGACACTGCTGAGGCTGGTGACGAGAGGGTGCTGGGGACTGGGTAGGAGATGGGGCAGGGCTGCTCATCTGTGTGTTGGCCTGGGGACTACCTTCAAGATTGCACAGGTCTCCAGGCTTCTGCCCCAGCTGGTCCACACTGTAATATTTACAGTGACTCCACTGGACCATAGATAAATTCTGGGGGGCCTGGCGTCCACTAGGGATATTCAACTGCATGACCACCACACCTGGTCCAGAAGGTGACACTCGTGAGTACTGCTGTGGGATCCTTCCTGCACTGCCACCTTTACTGCTTCCAATGCTGTCTCCTCA
The DNA here is from genome assembly GCF_000299155.1 of Elephantulus edwardii. Taxonomy (NCBI): domain Eukaryota; kingdom Metazoa; phylum Chordata; class Mammalia; order Macroscelidea; family Macroscelididae; genus Elephantulus; species Elephantulus edwardii. The sequence goes on along the minus strand of NW_006399903.1, from coordinate 1,730,973 downwards.
GGTGAGGACAGAGATTCCACTGAAGCTGCTAGCTTTGGTGACAGGGGGCCGCATGCTCCAGAAAGAGACATCAGAGTCTGTACTGCTCCAGGGCCAGGGCTCCAGGGCTTTGAGTTTGCTGTCTGTGCTGCTCTGGCGGCTGCTTGAAGTATGGCTCAGCCCCTCTCGGTTCTCCCCCATGTCATTTAGATATCCGTTCTGGCCAGTCTCTCGAGCAAATATTCGCTCTCAGACCCTTTGCTATTCCTCCTCTCTCTCTTCTATTGACTTGCCCCTCCTTGCATCCTGCAATGGAACTCTGATCTGGTTATCGTCTCAATCCATACTGGCATCATCTCTCTTGAGAATGAATATCTGTTGAAATTCTGTATTCTTCTCATCTTTTATATGTTCTGAGAACCTTTGTTCAGGAATTCTTGTGTTACTGGTTTTGTTGATGATGACAGCTTTTCCAGTTTGATCAACATTATGGTCCATCCCAAAACAGGCAGCTACCCGGTGTAACAGCATCCGGTGATATGAGGTCATCTGAGGGAACTTCTTGAACTGGTTATTGTTGTCATTAATAAAGTCCAGAATCTCTTGTTCCAATTTTAGCAGCATCATTCTGTCCTTTGGATTCTTTTTCAGTGTATTTACAAGGAATTCATGTAGGTCTATTCCAGTGGAGTCCATATACTCTTGGCTGGAGTCTCTGGACAGCATCTTCCTTGGGATCTTTTCCTTATCTTTTTTCTTTGTCTTCCTTTTCAGAGACATCTTTTGTGGACTTTTCCTCCTATTTGTCAGAAGGGCAACTGATATGCAACTGAATTATATCCTGGGTTTCTAGTGATCCATCAGCAAATGGGGCAGAAGACTCCTCACACACCGCCAGACTGCGTACCAACTTCAGCTTGCAATTAGACTTGGCTCCCTTTCTGGCATGACCATGGTTGGATGTCTGCCTCTGTGTTTCCTGGCGCAAACTGGTAGCTTCACCTTCTTTTTCAATTTCTTCTTTACTTGGGGCCTTAGATAAAAACTTGCTTTTGTTTACAGATTCTTCTACTAGGTTTTTTTCCGATTCTTTCATTATTTCCAGGGTCTCCTGTGTAGTGTTACTGTTAGACATCTTCAACAAAATTCAGCAGCCTTTATGGACTCCTGAATAAATGTTCATCCTCCATGAGTCCAGTGCTTGAATGGCATCACATATAAGAAACAAGTCTAACCTCACGCGGGCCATAGCGGGGCCCAGCACCATCTCCAGTGGCAGCTTCTGGGGGCAGGCTCTTCTCGGTGGGGATTTCCCTGGGGCACACGGTAGGGGGTGCGGGAGAGCAGGGTGGGAAGAGGAGAGGGAGCTGGGCAAGAGGGAGGAAAGGGGTAAAAAAAGGGAGGAACCAAACCCAGAAAGGGAGAAAAAGGGGAGGGGGAAAATCCGCAAAGGCTTTTTTAACTGTGTGGATCACGACAAGCTATGGCTGACTCTGAATGGGAATCCCAGAACATTTGATTGTGTTAATGCGAAACCTACACTTGGACCAAGAGGTGGTTGTCAGAAGAGAGCAGGGAGACACTGGGTGGTTCAAAAGGTCCGTCAGGGATGTAATTTGTCTCCATGCCTTTTCAATCTATATGCAGAACAGATCATCCGAGACGCTGGGATGTATGAGGAGGAATGTGGCATCAGGATTGGTGGGAGAATCATCAAAAATCTGCGTGATGCAGATGACACAACCCTGCTTGCTGACACTGAGGAGGACCTGAAGCACTTGCTGCAGAAG
>NW_006399903.1:1726939-1727510 GCF_000299155.1 Elephantulus edwardii | reverse complement strand
AGCAGTGTTTTCTCCAAAATACCTGAAGGAAAAATCAGGAAGCCTACTGTTTCCTTCCAGAAATGGCTTCTCCACCTGCCTTGTGGTGTTCTGGTTCCTTCTGGTTGATATTAAAGGGTCCCATGTGGTGTAGCTAGACTGCAGCATTTCCCCCGAAGTACCTGTGATACAGCAAGACAAAGATTCTCACCACTGGGCCTATTGGCACCATCAGGATAGATGGTGAAGAGGCTGAGATTGTTCACAGCTTTAGTTTGCTTGGCTCCACAGTCAATATTCTTGGCACCAGTAGCCAGGGAATTAAAAGATGTATTGCCTCAGAAGGCTTTCAGGACCAAATAATAGGCTCTTGTGTCTAGGAGAAAATGAATATACTTACCAGTAATGTTAATGCTCACCCACAGCTCTTCTGGGAGGATCTAAATCGTTGAATCGTCCTACTTTGTTTCCAGCTGGGAGCTGGGGCCTGTCAGTCCTGTCAGCCACGAGGACCTGTGGGCTGCTCTTGGCCATGCATCCTTCAAATCCTTCTGAGGTCCCAACTCTTCTCACTATTTCTTAGTTGTTGGAA
>NW_006399903.1:1723298-1724364 GCF_000299155.1 Elephantulus edwardii | reverse complement strand
CTTCTTGCCACTAGGCCACCAGTGCTCCTTATGCATATTACATGACTGAAAATGCCATAGTTTGAGTTAAGCACGTCTTAGCTCTTTAATACTTTAAAGACTGAAAAACAGATGTGGAAAATTTATGCTCCAGAAATACACATCTCCTAATTTATTTTTATTGGTTTGCATATAATAATTCATTTACATTGTGTATCATTAATGTAAATTGTGTTTTATACAATTTCATTAATCATTCATGCAAATTGTATTTTATATAAGTAATTCCTATTGATCTATGCCCATCTTTTGGAGAGTCCTCACGCCTTTCCTGATTTTGAGTCACATAGTATCCCATTATTGTCTTGAAATTCCTTTCTGTATGTAGTCATTTAAAGATAACAGTGCAGGAAAGAGGACCATCTGAAGAGCACAGACTAGTTGAAATCTTGTTGTTTAGCGTAGATTTGGGACTGACCCAGAGCTGACCCTCCAGCAGGTTTTCAGAGGCAGTTAATCCTTTGGGAGGAGATTGCCCATTCTTCTCCTGCAGTTTAGAGTGAACTTGGGAAAGTTTCCTAGTGTTTGTAGCATTCATTCTTTCCTCATCTGCACAACAGTGGATAATACTGTCCTTGGGAGGTCCTTTGATAAACAATCTAGAACCCATTGTCATTGAGTCAGAACTGACTCATAGCTGACCATCCAGCAGATTTACAGAGGCTTTAAATAGCATACAAGGGGTCTTCCCATTTCTCTCCCTTGATACAGCTGGTGGATTTGTGCCACCCACCTTAGGGCTGGCAGCCCAATCCACTAGGCACCAGAGTTCCCAATAGAAATAAGTATATAGAAAGTTTTCTGGATAAACCTCTGTCTGTTTCCTCCTACATATTACAGATCAGGCGCACCATAGCCTTTAAAAGGACATCTTTCATTAATCTTCACTAAATCCCTTTAGAAAGATTTACATTTAACTGTTTCAAGAGGTAGCATATGACCAAAAAGAAATGTCTCAAGAATGAATGAGGGAGAGAACAGTTAAAAAGCAATATATTATAGGGTATTATGAATATCATAAGAGTCC
>NW_006399903.1:1704340-1721798 GCF_000299155.1 Elephantulus edwardii | reverse complement strand
ATGCATCTAAAAGTTGGATGATGGATAAAGGTGACTGAGGAAAAATTGATGCCTTTGCATTTTGGTGTTGGTGAAGAATATTAAATATACTATGGATTTCTTCAAGAACATACTAGAATCTTTTATAGGTATTGCAAGGTGTATTTTAGAGACAAGGATGGTGAAGTTCTGTCTTATATACTGTGGACATGTTGGCCAGTCCTTGGGAGAAGACATCATGCTGGGACAGGTGGATGATCAGAGAAAGAGGAAGACTTTTAACAAGATGGACTTGCACAGTTATTGTAACAGTGATTTGAACACCTTGGAGATTGTGAAGATAGCACGTTATGGCAAGGTTGAGTTCATTGTGTCACTATGACTTATAGTATACTTGATGGCATAGAACAATATCACAGTTCAATGTGTGGGCTGAGAAGAGGGTTGAGTGCCAGCAGCTGGCTGATAACCAGATCAGGAGGTGATGTGCTGCTTCTCTTCCTCCTAAGGGTTCTGAGCTTGGCTTTGTCTCATCGTTCCCGTTTTCCTTCATTTATTGTTTTGGCAGGACTATGCATACATGTCAACTACAAAGTAAAGCTTTTCCATCTCTACAATTTGTCTCCACATGGTGTGCCACAAATATAATAAGTATGTAGAGTAATAAGCTACTTAGTGCTGATGTCTGATGCTGATATTGACACTGGGAATTGTCAAATAATACTGATTTTTAAATTGTGTTTGCTCAAATGAGTGAAGCAGAAAGTGTTTCATTTCAAAAATCAGTAACCAGTGCACACAACAGTGGCAAGATGTAAAATAAACACCATAATTTGGGTAGCAATCAAAGGTACTAATTAAGTTTACTAAAATCAAAACAAAACTAAAACTAAAACTTCACTAGTTAGTTGAAATTAAATGGCACATATTAGAACAATTTGGGGGGTTTCAAGACATACAAATTCAGGTCCTACCACAGTCTAATTAAATAGAAATATTTGGAAGAGGTGACAGGAATGTGTATATTTTATTTTACTATAAACTCAATGAGGCGCTCTAGTAGCCTAGTGGTAAGAACCTGCACTACAGTCCCAAAGGAATGACGTTCGAATCTACCAGCTGCTACATGGGAGAATGATAGGCAATCTCCTCTTGTGTGATTTACTGCCTTTGGAAATCTGCCAGAGGGTCAGCTATGAGTCAGTTCTGATTTGATTGGACACAGTAATAATATAACTCTATACTAGCCTTAGTGGTTCAGTGAACATAGCACATGGATGGTAACTGAAATGTTAGCAATTCAAAAGCACCAGCCACGCTGTAGGAGAAAAAGCTTGGTATTCATTCTCATGAATGTTAAAATATAAGAAAAACATTGTGGGTATATATTATGTCCTGTAGGGCCACTATGAATCAGAATTGACTTTGACATAAAGTAAGAAAAGCCAAAACTGCAATATCTAAGTAGAAAAATAGGCTCAGCATTTCTCCAAATGGAAGACTTGAAGAACAAAGTCAAGCCTTGAGTTGCAATATCAAAGCAAGAGAGCTCTGGTGACTTAGTGGTCAGGCGCTGTGCTGCCAATCCAAAGGTATGCATTTCGGATCCACCAGATGCTCCAGGAGAGAATGATGGGAAATCTCCTACTATGTGATTTACCACCTCTGAAAACCCACTGGAGAATCAGCTAGGAGCCAGTTTCACCTTGACAGCACATAACAACAACATGGGAAAAATATTTAACGATACAAGAAACATCAAAAGAAGATGCAAGGAATACACAAGAGCTACTGTACTTAAAAGAATTGATGGCCACTGAATCAATATGCTGTACATTTTTGGCAGGGTCCACATAAGAGACAAAATCTACTGCCATAGTTCCACATGAATCCCCGGCATGTCCGTGTAGACTGTTGTTGTTATGTGCCATCAAGTCACTTGTGACTCATAGCCCTAAACCCTGCTCTATACTGTGCCAACCTCACTGTCTTTGACACAATTATTCCCATTTATAGGGTGGCATTTTTGACTGTGTGGATCACAACAAGCTATGGCTGACTCTGAGAAGAATGAGAATCCCAGACCATTTGATTGTGCTAATATGAAACCAGTACTTGGACCAAGAGTCAGTTGTCAGAACAGAGCAAGGAGACGCTACATGGTTCAAAATCAAGAAAGGGGTGCATCAGGGATGTATTCTGTCTCCATACCTTTTCAATCTGTATGCAGAACAGATCATCCGAGATGCTGGGCTGTACTAGGAGGAATGTGGCATCAGGATTGGTGGAAGAATCATCAACAACCTGTGTTATGTGGATGACACAACTCTGCTTGCTAAAACTGAGGAGGACCTGAAGCACTTGCTGCAGAAGGTCAAGGACTGGAGCCTTCAATATGGATTGAAGCTCAACATCAAGAAAACAATAATTCTCACCACTGGGCCAATTGGCAACATCAGTATGGATGGTAAAGAGATTGAGATAGTTAACAGTTTTAGTTTACTTGGTTCCAGTTAACACTCTTGTTAACAGCAGCCAGGAAGTCAGGAGATGAATTGCATTGGGAAAGTCAGCTGTCTGGGACCTCTTAAGAGTACTGAAGAGCAATGACGTCAGGCTGGAGACTAAGGTGTGCTTGATCCAGGCTATAGTCTTCACAATTATGTGCTATGCATCTGAGAGTTGGACAGTGAATAGGGATGATAGAAGGAGAATTGATGCCTTTGAGCTGTGGTGCTGGAGAAGGGTGTTGAATATACCATGGACTGCTAGTGTTACTGAATGCAGGGGGTTCTTTCTGTAGTCAGTCAAGACAAAGGGACTGCAATATCCATAAATGCACTTTATTATGCAGATCTGGGAGACAGCAAGTCATCTCTAAGACTGCCTCCCAGTCTTCAAGTGATCATGGCCTTATACACTAGGGTGAAACTTTAGCTCATTTAACAATGCAGCTTTCCTAGTAAGAAAAGGTAATTTCTACATCTGAAATGGACAGTTCCCATTTAAGTATCAGTAATTCAGGAAGGCCCCAATTATCTTCCTGGTAAACAGGCAGATTAAGATATAATTTATGTGACTGGAGAACCAGCTTCACCAGGATCTAGGATAGATGCGTTTCCTCCTCTGGTAAACAGACGGATCAAACTACTCCACATGACTAAAGACAGGAAACTTATTAATATCACCCTATCACTAGGAAAACAAACAGGTTTGTCCTTGGAGTCAAGGATTCTGAAGCTTCATCTGACATACTTTGAGCATGTTGCAAGGTGGGACTGGTCCTTGGAGAGGGACATCATGCTTAGTAGAGTGAAGGGACGTCGCAGGAGAGGAACACCTTTGATGAGATGGATTGATTCTGTGAGTGGAGTGGTGGGACTGAGTGTGTTTGAGACGGCGAGGTTGGCACAAGATAGAACAGCCATTTATAACAACAACAAACAACAATAAGTTCAGAATTCTCTATATAGGTATCTGTCATAAAATTCTAGTTATTTTTCTTCAGCCTGCAAAACTAGTTACTTAGCCTCTGAATTCTGTTTCCTGTCTTTAGTCTTGTAAAGTGGATCTATCATTCTCTTTACCAGAAGAGGAAATGTATCTTTCCTAGATCTCTTTGAGGCTGTTTCCCCAGTCATATGTAAATTGCATCTTAATCTGTTTACCAGGAAGGAGACTGTCCCCTTACTGAATTACTAGTGTTAAGTGAGTTGTGTCTCATCCTGGTATATAAACCCATGACCACTCCCAGACAGAGAGGCAGTCTTTAAGGCTGAGATCCACTGTCCTCCACAGATCTGTAATAAAGTGCATTTATGGATATTACAATCCATTTGTCTTATTGGCGATTGATCACGGAAAGAACCTCTTGAGTTCAATAACACCATTACCTCAATCACTGAATCAATCATTTCATCGAGGGTCTTCTTCTCCTGCTCTGTCCCTCCACTCTCCCAAACATGATGTCCCTCTCCAAGGACTTGTCCTAGTAGCCTACAGAGTCCGAGTTCCATTTATCTCATTTTTATTTTGGGCATTTGGAGACCTTAATGCATACACATACTCACAGTGACCTTGATGCAACAGAATGAAACACTGGCCAGCCTTTGAGCCCAATTCTTGAAGCCATTGAGCCAGTCTGTGTCATTGAATCCTTCAATTTTTGCTGACTTTTTACTACAGATGCTATCCTTCTTTAGGGAACGGTCCTTCCTGATAATACATTCAAAGTACAGGAGATGAAGCCTTTTAATCCTCACATGCAAGGAGCGTTCAAGCCATACTTCTTCTAAGACAGAGTCTAGAAAAACTCGAAACACACCCACCCAAATCACTGAGTTTGATCTCTGGTGGTGGCAACAAAACCTTTGGTGAACTGGGCGCACATGCGTGTGTAGGATATCATTTGCGTCCTAGAAGCCAATCTTAAATGGTTAGGAAGATTATTTTCCCCCTCAATTTTGACTTCTCTCTGATAGCTTGAGGGCTCTGGTGGAGTGGTCCACCAGGAGCTGCACTGCTCACCCACACACTGTGCCTCTCTGGTACTTCAAATGTCCAAGCAGCTTCACGAGAGAAAGATGGGCACTCTCCTCCTGTGTGATTTGCAGCCTCAGAAACCCACTGGAGGCTCAGCTATGAATCGAGTCAGACTTGACAGCAATGAGTGGAGTTTTTTAGTTTCTTGATGTTGTTGTTGTTGATTGTCGGCAAGTCGAGTACAGCTCATAGCGATCCTAAGAACAAAAGGCCTGAAGCCCCTCTACAATTATTGACATTTATCAAAGTTTGTAGCGTTTCCTGAGGCATGTTATTTAGGAAGTGGATGCCACTCTTGCTTGATAGTATATGCCTTTTACCCAGATTAAAACTACTGAAAGGATTTCCTGGGGAAGTGAATGTCTTAAGATTCACATCTAGAAACAGGCTTTGCATTTAATAAGAGTGGAAGCTGCATCTGCCCTTCTCTCTTTGAGACCAACACACATATCAGCCCATCAGAGGCCTGTGAGGAGCATAACTGTCTACTTACCGCCACATTTCCCTGATTTATTCACCCACAGAGCACCTTTTCTTCAGCTTTGTTACTGACATGAGCAGAGCACAGTTTGGAATATATTGATTAGACTCCTTTGAACTTGTCATTTCTACTTTGATGCATGCAACAAGGTCCCTCCTATTTAGCACCATTTATGTAAATGAATAATAACCACAGCTATTATTTGCTGAGTGTTACTATGGAACAAATGCTGGCCTTAGCGTTTTTATTCTTTTTTTAAAAAATGGCTTATAATCATTTATTCACACCATGTTTCCTTCATGCATATTGTGTTTTATATAATCATTCCTGTACATTAATTCCTACTGATCTATGCCTTTTATCGGTGCTTCTTCAAGTCCCCATTGAACCTTTCCTCTTTGCCTACCCCTCACTTGCCCCCCCACCTCTGCTATTCTAGTGATTTTCCTCGCTTCCCTTTTCCTATACCCTCTCTCCTTTTCCCCTTTGAACATTCACACACATCCTGCTCTGTTATCCTCCAACTTTCACAATAATCGTTTTATGCAATATTTGTCCTTATTATTCTGAGTATTTTATGAGTATTACCTTATTAATCCTATCAATCTTGTGAAATAGATATTGTCATCATACGTGTTGTACTGACAAATAAACCGAGACAACCCAAAGGCACACAGCTAATGAGTAGATGGATTTTAATAAAGTTCTCAAGTTCTGGAATATGAATGTAATACCATTCTTGATTGCTGAGTTACCTGATCTTTTTTCACGATAGCTCCTGAGCCTGAGATGTGTACAATGCAAGATATATAGTTTGCTTTTTATTAATAAAAGGTGATGCTACATGAATCAGTGCATTATTCTCTACCTTTCATAAGTGAACTTGCCTCTAGGTCACCTGTACTCTTCCTTACAGTGTCACTGCCTAAAATGGACTACAGCCAAGGTCATCTTCTTCCCCAACCTCCTCCCCAGGAGGAGGTTGTGATGACTGGCTAAGGAGACCACAGGACATATGTTGTTGCAAGGAGCCAGCCCATAGTTGACAACTGCAAGTCATCTGCCAGGACTCAGCTTGAAAAATCACGCTGTAGTTGTGGGTCACAAAGCAAATGCAGACATCACAAAACAGACTGCCAGAGGATAACAAACATTTGAATATAAATTAAAAGAAGCTTTGCAGAGACAGCATACCAGAAAGCCCAATTAACAAAGCGAACCATATGTTACCACCAGAATGCTTGGACATAGTGTAAAGCACACACTCGCATTGAATGCAAAGAAATTGCTGTTGCATCAGACCAGCTGGAACCAGTGCCAAACCCAGATGCTGCAGCAATAAAAGAGTTTCCCTAGGAGTCACTTTCGATGCCCCCCAATAAAACAGCTATTAAAGGTATACACACCCTGAAGCACTGAACAAATAGCGGTGGAAGGAAAAGAAAAACCAATAAGCTTTGGGGCCTGTTTTATATTTTCTCTTCCACATTGGATTTCCACAGACTTTGATTTATTCTGTAACATCTAAAAAGGCACCAGTGAGTCGTGGCGAATAGCATGAGCTTGGAGTATGAGGACGTGTGGTCTTTGCAAGATATTTAGTCTAAGTATCAATCACTACACATATATAAACATGGATAACAATACTGTCCTCATTAAACTTGAAGATAAAAAAAATGACTTTGCTTGCTGCACGTGAAGAGGACTTACTGAAGCACTTAATAAAGAACACAGATTACAACCTTCACTATGGATTAACCCTAAAATATAGTTGTTGTTGTTGTTAAGTGTCGCTGAGTCATAGGCGACTAATAGTGACCCTATGAATAAAAGTCCTCGACACTTGCGTGCATGACTTTTATCCTCTCTCCAGGTTCATAGAGTTTCAGGAAGCAAGCGATTTACGGAAGTGGATGCCACTCCTGCTTCCAAGCATGTTTTAACTGGAGAGCACCACCAAACACTGTCCACCATGGGTAACCATTATTGCATTTGACACATCACTGTCAGAGTGTTCAGCTTTACAGTGGCCACAAGTTACCTTTGTAAGGCAAGTGGACACACCAGGGCTATATGACCTTGAAGACTGTTTGAACAAAAAAAATGAAAAACAGGCCTTAAGGCCACGGATTAGAGTCACCCACCTTTAGCTTGATAGCATCACTTTCTGTACACTAGGCCAACTGGTCTCTCTCTATGTTGTTAAGTGCCGTCGAGTCGCAGGCGACTCACAGCAACTCTATGAACAAAAGTCCTCAACACTTGCGTGACTTTTATCCTTGCTCCAGGTTCATCGGGTTTCTGGAGGCAAGCGATAATGATTACCCATGGTGGACAGTGTTTGGTGGCGTTCTCCAGTTGAAACAAGCTTGGAAGCAGGAGTGGCAGCCACTTCCTTAAATAGCTTGTCCCTGGAAACCCTATGAACCTGGAGCAAGGATGAAAGTCACGCAAGTGTCGACTTTTGTTCTTAGGGTCGCTATGAGTCGCCTATGACTCACGGCACTTAAGAACAACAACAATTTCATGAGAGGAAATTGCCTATATCTCTCCCTTGGAGCAGTAAGTGGATTTGAACCATGTACTTCTGGGTTGCCAGCCTAACTCTTTACCACTAGGTCATCAGAGGTCCCTAAACAAATATAGAAGAACCAATATATGGATTTGAATTAATCCCACTCGAATTTAGAAGTCATCTGAAGAACACGTTTGCGTATGAGCATATATGTATATACACGCATAAATATATACATATGTATATACACCTCCTCTCATGTCATTTACTGCTTCTGAAAACCTGCTGGAGAGTCCGTTATGTGTCAGTTCTGAATGGATGATACACAGCAACAAAAACAACACACACACACACACACACACACACACACACACACACAGTTGTTGTGTATTTCCCTGTCAGAACTGACCCATAGCTGACACCCAAATGGGATTTCAGCAGCAGTTCATGGCAAAGGAGGAGATCTTCCATCTTCCTTCTGTGGAGAAGCTGGTGAATTTGAACTGCATACCTTTGGGTTGCCATTGCAGCTCCTTACCACTAGACCACCAGAACTTCCTGGCACAAGCATACCCACAAATAAATACACAAATGTGAAAGTCTCCTTAGTGGTAAGGATTTGCACTGCCAGTGCAAAGGCACACTGATCAAAGCCACCAGCTGCTCCATGTGAGAAAGATAGGCTATCTCCTTCCACGGGATTTACTGCCTCTAAAATCCTGCTGGAAGGTCAGCTATGACTCTTTTCCAGTTGGACAGTACATAACACCAATATGGAGCTCCAGTGACCTAGTGAGTAATAAGTTGCACTGCCAATCCAAAGGCAAGTGGTTTGAATTCACCACCTGCTCTTTGGAAGGAAGGTAGGTAATCTCTTGCCATACAATTTGCAGTCTATGGAATCCTGTGAGGGCATCAGCATGAGTTGGTTCTGACTGTACAGCAATGAGTTTATGTGTGTGTGTGTGTGTGTGTGTGTGTGTGTGTGTGTGTGTGTGTATTATATTTGTTGTTGTTATGTGCCATCGAGTCACCTGCAACTTATAGTGACCCTATGTGCAATAGCCCTAAACCTGGCTCTATCCTGTACCAATCTCACTATCTCTGACACACCTACCCCCATTACACCAGTCACTGAATCAGTCCATCTCATTGAGGGGTTTCCTCTATATGTTATTTAACACGGTGTTGGAGCTTACTCAAAGCTTAAACTCCAGCAGGCTTTCAGACTGTGTGAATTGTCTTTCTCCCATGTAATAGCTGGTGGATTCAAGCCACGTGTCTTTGGGTTGGCAGCACAACTCCTTACCAGTAAGCGACACCAGAGCGCGTTCTATCTATCTATCTATCTATCATCTATCTATATCTATCTATCTCTATCTCATGCAGAGAGGTCTACCAGAGCTCCATATATAGATGCACAACATACAGGGAGGTCTGGTGGCCCAGTGGGTGTGGGTAAGATGTTGTGCTACCAACCCAAAGCCATGAGGTGAAATCCAGCAGTTACCCTGTGGGAAAATGAAGAGTAATGCCTCTGAAAATCTGCTTGAGTGTCACTTACGGTTTGGTTTCAACTTGACTTTACATAAAAACCAACAACAAATACAATGTATACGCAACAAAACAGAACATATAGCTATTCAAAGCTAATGTATGTATCCAGCGTAATACACATATATACAAATGTAACATGTACATATCTCTAAGCATAATACTTATATATACACCTCCAACACATATATACCCAAGTGTAATATGTAGTGTCCAAATGTGACATGTATATTAAATATTTGTCCATGTCTAACATATATCTCCAAATGTAATATATAGTTAAATATGTATGTATCTCAAACATTTTATTGTGGTTTGGGTGCAGGTCTATAGGACAAATCAGTTTTCCATTCAAAAACAACACATTTTGTTTTGTCCACTTGTTACAACTCCTTCAGTGCAATTGTATCTTCCCACTGCTGGTTTCTCTCCATTTCTATTCACTCTCCTGCCTCTTCCTGCCTCCTGAACCTTACTTCTGCACAACTCCTGCCATTATGGTTGAGTAAACATTTGGAACATTTCACAAATTTGTCAACCTTATGCTGAAGGGAGCACCTCTGGCATTTTGTTATTGTAATAGCAATCAGCAGTATGGGTCATCATGTATCCACATATCCATTAATGTATTCAAGAAGCCTTTCCTGGGTAGCCTTTAGGGTGAGTGTCCATTCTGCTGAAGATATATAACCGAGACACAGCAATTATGTCCAAGAAGCTTATAGACTGATGGGTGAGACACCTGGGAAGGGAAAGAATTGTTATAACAAAATAACCAGCAGTGCGGAACTAGATGTATGCAGGGAGCATCATAAGATGTTATTGAATTTGTCCTCTGGGTTCAGTAAAGACTTCCTGGTGAGAGAGCCACTTGATTTGGATTTTGAAAAAAATCAATAATGTTCTCATGAGGAAACAGGTATTAGAGGTTATATTGATCTGCTTTTCCACTTATTGAAACTTGTGTTGCAAGAATTATGACCAATTGTTCTCTCTGTTTAGTTTACTTTTTGTTGCTCCATTCAATTAGACTCATCTACATTTCTTTCATGTGTTCTTTTAGCATCTAACTCTTCCAACCCAACTCAGTCCCTAGAAAGCACAGTTCTGTAAAAAAAGAGTCTGTAGACTCTTGAAAAAGAGACACAAATAAACACTACTCAGCTAAGATTTTCCCTGATCTTTCTAAGATATGGGACTTCTGAAATTTATTTCACTATTTTGGTGCCTTAATTTCACCTACATATGAGTACAGTTGGTGGTCTGTACCACAATCAACTCCTGGCCTAGTTTTCACAGCTGATATTGAGCCCTGGCTCCACAGTCAACACTCTCGGCACTAGTAGCCAGGAAATTAAAAGATGTATTGCGATGGGAAAGTCTGCTGTTAGGGACCTCTCCAAAGTTCTGAAGAGCAATGGTTTCTCTCTGGAGACTAAAGTGTGTCTGATACAGGGCATGGTCTTTGCTATCACTTGTTATACATCAGAGAGTTGGACAGTGACTAAGGAGGATAGAAGGAGAACTGATGCCTTTGAGCTGTGGTGCTGGAGAAGAGCATTGAATGGACCATGGACTGCTAGGAAAACAGAATTCATCCTGGAAAGGGTTAAAATGGGTGGATCCCTGGAGGCAAGAATTCTGAGGCTCCTTCTAACATACTTTGGACATGTTTTAAGGAGGGACCAGTACTTAGAGAAGGACATTATGCTTGGGAGGGTGGAGGGACAATGCAGGTGGGGAAGGCCCTCTTTGAGATGGATTGATTCAGTGAGTGGGGTAATCGGGATGGAGCAGAGTTTAGTGCTGTTGTACATAGGGTTGTTATCAGTCGCAAGTGAGTCAACATCACATAACAACAATTTCATCTGCAAAAAAGGAAATTATGCCTACCTTGTAGGGTAAAGGCAGTATTCAGTTAAATAAGATATACCTCAGAGAAATGGAAAATAAGGAAATAAAATCATTCTTGGAGAATTACAGCATTAATCTCTCTAATGTTTCATAGAAATATCTTCATCAAGAAATAAAGCAAGGAATTATAAGTGTAGTCCCACAAACACATAGAGAAACATTAAAAATCTCTGGCTGTAAGAAACATGCAAATGAAAACCATAATGAGATACCATCCTCACTCCAGGAGCAGTAGCAAAATCTTCCAGGGTAGCAAGCATGGTCAATGCTGGAGAGGACATGTAGAGATTGGAACTATCATGCACTGCTGGTGGGATTGTAAAATGATTCAATCACTCTAGGAGGCAGTTTGGCATTTCCTCAACAAGCTAAATATAGAAATTCTCCATGTTCTAACCACTTCGCTTCTTGGAATATATCCCGAGGAATTCAGAACTGAGACACAAACAGAGATATGTGCATCTATGCTCATAGCATCATTATTCACAGAAGCATGAAAATGGAAACAACTCAAATGCCCATCAACAAACAAATGGATAAAACAACTGTGGTATACTCACACAATGGAATAGTATGCAGCACTAAAGAACAACAAAGTATTCATAAAGTATGATACAACATGGGAGGGTTTAGAAAGCATTATGTTGAGCTGAGTAACTCAGTCTCAAAAGGACAAGTACTGCACAACAACATTACTATGACAACAGCAGGGTAACTGAGGTATGAGGTTGGGGAGTGGAAGAATAGAAATGTAAGGAGTAAGATGCAATGGAGACTTGAGGAGACGTGGAGATAAAAGTAATACATCAGTGTTGTTGCATTGTTGAGTACCATTGAGTTGGAATCGATCCATAGTTGATCCTCTGGCAGGTTTTCAGGGGCACTTAACAGTTAATCACACGGGAGTAGATTGCCCATCCTTCTCCTGTGGAGCAGCTGGTGGCTTCGAACCACGTGCCTCTAGAGTTTCAGTGCAGCTTTTTGCCACTAGGCCACCAGAGCTCCCAATGCATCAGTAGTAATTAATTATATAAAACAGTGCACAGAAAGATTGTATAAAACAAAATGTACATGAATGAAACAATATCAATGAATGATTGTGTAAAAGTGGATGGTAGTATTAATAAATTATACATTTTAAAAATTAAAAAAATTAACAACAGTAACAACAACAGCAACAAAAGAATTGTCCCTTGGATTATACTTCAGAAATATCCAGTGCTATGGAGTTTTCCAATCTTCCTATCCTCTTGATTCTTCTGATAAAAAGTTTCCTCATTCTCCTAAGAATTATTGTTACAGTGAGCCACTATTTCTATGGAAATAGTTCACATTTCAAGAGTGGTAGAGGAAAAGAAATAAGATATTTTTTAGTTGAGGACAGAATGTGCGCATCAGGAAGGCAGGTGGTCAGTCATTCATAGAGTCATTGCCTCAAACGTTGACAGTGCACACCTTCGTCATGGACCGGCAAGGCACTTGCCCCATTTAAATGAACATCCAGTCTGATTCAAAGCCACATTGATAATACTGAAGGAATACGTTTTCTTACTACTTTGGTTTCTGAAAAACCAGTAGCTCTGATGTGCTGAGCAATCATATTGCAGACTTTTGAAGTTAGAAGGGCCTTCAAAGTAGTTAATCCTCCCAGAAAAATGTAACTTTTATTGTTGTTTTTTGGACATCTGTGCTGCCTTCTCGGACCACTCACAATGTGCACATGCCTACATTCCATATACTAGCAAACAGATAGGTCTTGGAGAGGGTGCAGCCGAAGTGCTCTTTGGAGGCAAGCATGATGAGGTTTTCTCTCACATACTTTGGGCATGCTGCTAGAAGGGGCTATTCCTTGGTGAGGGACACGATGCTGGGAAGGGTGGAGGGTCAGAGAATGAGAGAGAGACCCTCGACCAGGGGCATTGACACGATTACTACTGCAATGGGCTCTTGTGTGTCAGGAAGTGTGAGGATGGCACAGGGTAGAACAGGGTTCAGATCTTTTGTTCATAGGGTCATTATGAGTCATACTCGACTTGAAGGCACTGAACAACAACAACATGTTGATGTCTTCAGTGGAATGTCAGCCAGCATTTAAAATGCAACATTTAAGTTGTAAATCCACAAGAAACTGCATAAATTAATCTGATTTTTGTAAGATGGTGAGGGTGTAACTGAGAGGGAGGGAAGAGAAAGAAAGAAAAATTGAGAACTATAAGGGAAACAGACAGAACAATAGCATAGCTTGCTTTCTTTCAACTTCAAGAACTAGGTCAAAATTTGGCTAAGACAGTGAGTTACTGCAGTCAGAATTTTCATGTGAATTTGAGCCCATCACGGATTACGTTTATAATGTTGAACTAATTCTTTAGACTTGCTCTTTCTTTTTTTTTTTTTTAATCTGGAAAATGGAGATGATTACAATACTAACCTATAAAGTTTTTATATGGAATAAATTTTTTTTATTCATAATGAATTCTGTGGTGTCTAAGATTTATCACTCAAAATATCTTAGCCAAGTATTAATATTATTTTGTGCTGAAGTATTTATGGTATTAAGAATAGAGGATTAGGATGGGGATACAAGCCCAATCCTACTACAACTCATGGAACCTCAGTGCTACCTCATTTTTGGGGGAGATGCCTGCCTTCAATTGATTGGCTACAATGCACACCAGTCTCTGCAGGCCCACAGTCATGTGAGTCATTCCCCGGACAGGTCTGAGTCTCTGGAAGACTTTCCAGTGAACCAATAAACCCATGGGACATAGAGGAGCCAGGGAACTGAACAAAGAAGAGGCTGTTGATGTCAGAAATCATGCAGTGACACAGCAGATCAAGCAAATGAACAACATTGACGTGCACTTCTTATAACTGGTCTACTACTAACCTAGTTGTCGTCATGTACCATTGAGTCAAAGCTGACCCATAACTGACCCTCTGGTGCATTTTCAGAAGCAGTTAATCTCACGGGAGGAGAGTGCCCATCCTTCTTCTGCAGAGCAACTGGTAGATTTGAACTGCGTGCCTTCAGGATCTTAGTTCTACTAACCTTAGTAGAACAAATTATGATTGCATGAGCTCTCAGATCAAGTCTTAGATGAGAACTTAAAAAGAACACACATTCTTTAAATAAATGATAATTAGAGTAAGATGTCTCCACCAGGAAAAGAGAAGCATGAAAATATTTGGGAATAAGGGACTCGCTATAGCAATTAGAAGACAATAGGAAGAACTGGAAACAAAAAGGTCTGGAAGAGAGTCAGACAGTTAGAGAAAGTCATTAACTATGACAGCAGGAAGAATGGACACACGTGGGCAGGTTGCAGCTGTGCAGGAACCCCACATATTGGCAGCTTGGGACTGTGGGGAAACATCATATGTCCACCATTCTACTAGTGAGGTGAGACTGTGAGAGGGACACTTGTGGATTTGTATATTCTGTGGGAAATGCAGAGCCTGAAGCTGAAGGTTCAAGTACACCTAGAGGTGCCTTGAAACAAGATGTGGCACTGAGCTCCTATACAATTAGCCTGTAAAAGCCTGAGGAAGCACAATTCTGATGCATAAGATGTCACTATGGATCAGAAAAGATCCAATGGCAACTGATTATTGATGGTAAATTCAATCAAGTGCTTGACATTGGCTTTGGAACCATTTGTTAGTGGGGCCAGGAGTCAGAAAGACTAGTTTGGAGGTGGGGTCTATAGTTCAGTGTTGATCTGTCACTCTGCCTGGCTGCTGTGGTCTTCTGATGAATGTGGTGTTCTGAGAATAATAGCTTCTGTCACAAGAACAATCAAGTCCATCTTCAAACTCTTTCGCTTGTAACCATACTTAAAAGATGACGTGGGGAAATCCGGTTTTGAGCCTTGGAGGGGTCTGGTCGTATAAAATTTACATAACACAATTCAGAATCAATCCATATTCAACACCCTGCTTGTTGAGTTGATTCTGACTCACAGTTCATTGTTAATCAGTTATTTCAGGTACAGTAACTCTGTGCATCCTTTCCATCTTCTTTGTATGTCTTCTGCATCATTTTATATCTTGCCTATAGACTCCTTCAATGTTGTGATTTGAGGCTTGCTTCTGTTCCTCAGTTCTTTCATTTCAGCTTGAGAAATGCTGAATGCGTTCTTTCCTTTTGGTTTTCTAACTCCAGCTCTTTTTACATTTCATTTTGCTACAATACAGGAAAAAAAAAAAGAAGGAAGCCAATACAGTGTGTGAGGGAGCCAGTTACTTGGTGGAAAACTGGACATTGAGCCTGCTGGGACCTTTAAGGGGCAGAGTTTAGCACACTCAGAGTAGTCTGCCCAGAAGAATGAAAGCTGGCGTCAGATGCTTTGGGTGCACAGAGGACTGTGCTCCATGGGCTTTCAAAGATTCATTGTTTGGCAGTATGTCAGCAAGCTTTTATTTTAGGGCTCCTCTCTGGGTGTACTTGAGGTTGTCAACCTTCTAGTTAGTAATTGAGTATCGAAATAAAGTTTTACCTACTGTCTACAGAGCAGAAAATGTAACATTGGGGTATCGGGCCATGAGCATCTCTCTGAAAGGGCCAGAGGGAGTGAGAAGAGCATAACCTCTCACCGCTCCAGAGCAGAAAGTAGATAATAAGCCTATAGCTTGCCCCATGATATCTCCAGAACCACAGCAACAAGAGGCTCTTTTTTTCATTGTTGACTCATAGACTCACAGTTCCAAGAATGGGGTTTATTAGGGAAGTAATTTGGAGGGAAGCAAAGAATATCACTCAGTTCAAATCCAGGTTTTAGCCCAGCAATTCCAAGCTACAATTTCTCAATTAGTTTCAGCTCAGCAGCACAAATTCAAGAAGCCTCTGGCTTCTTTAATTGTCCAGCAAGGTTTACCTCAGAGCAGTTACAAGTCAGCTTCTCCTTAATAATCCAGCAAGCACAACAAAACTTTTAACTGTGGCCTTTGCTTCAGCGCTTCCCTCGTCACACCTTGCTCAAGTTTCTCCTTCACGTCTTGCCACTCTTTCTGTTATCTTAGTTCTACATCTATTGATGATTTGCAAGACCATGTGTCTGCAGTTAAGGTAGCTGGAGACTAGAGGGGGCTAAGTTAATGGCTGAAAAATATCACAATTGAGGCTGAAAGCACAACCACCCAGTGAATCCAGATGGATGGGAAGGTGGAGTTTCCCTCCACTAATTTTCCTTTGTCCTTGGTTTAAGGTTTCTCTGAGCTTCCTTCCCAGTTTAAACTGGTGATTGTACATGTCCAGTGACAGAGAGTGGTTGCCAACAGCAGTGTTAAGATCAGTGCTGAAGGACAGGGCCTCAAAAGCTTCTGCTCTAACTTCCTTTTCTACCTGTTCAAGGCACACACTTTCCCTCTAGTCGCCTTCACTAAAGTTAGCCACAGGCTAGGACAATGACATAACGAAGAAAACCATGTTCAAGAAAGTAAAATACAATTAGAACTGCTGCCCAAGTGTCTTTCTTATTGCACCTTAGGAGAAGGCAGACATCTGAGGAAGCAAAGAATAAAATAATGAAGAAGAAGGGCTTGTAGCATGAATAAAAGAGTAACTTGAGCCTACATTTCCCCAGATAATTTCGGGAAGCTGCAAACTGTGGCATTTCCTGCTGATTCTGGCAAAATCGGTACAGGAGAAAAAGCAAGTAACTGCGTGTCTCTATTGTATCACTCTTCTTCAGCTTCACTGTGTGAAAATCAGGGGACTCAGGACTAAGAGGGAGAAAAAACAAATATTCCCGCCCTGGTGCCCTGTAGAAGCGGACCTGCTTTAAGTAATTTGGATGACCTGCTGCCAGAATTTCTCTTTCTGCTCTCACTCAAGCCGGAGAGGACTCAGTGGGAGAGAACAGTGCAGACCATCAGCTCCAGGAACCAGAGCCTTTCACGGCTCCCTGAGCAACAGCATGTTCATGCTTTATTCTCATTAACTCATTGTGTTGACTCACATGTTCTCCTTGTTTCTGCCTCTCCTGCGCTTGCTCCTATAAGCTCTGCTGCTCCAGACTCAGTTTTTGACCTTTTCTTAAATTATTAGTTTATTTATAAAATTCAAATACATCGTTTTCCAGAACAGACTATTCCAGTTTTCTTCATCCCCACCCCCATCAAATTGTACAAGTCCATGATTAATGCCCCCACCCCGTGAACATCCTCATCCTCACCCCTCTGCTTCCACTCCCCTTGGGTCCTTGTACTCATTCTTCAATAATGTTTTTTTAATACAATATTTATCCTTGTGGGACTGAGTTAGTTCACTCAGCACAATGCTCTCAAGTCCCTCCCAAATTAGGTAATCATTTACAGAATCATTGCTCCTGCATGCTGTGTAATATTCCATTGTGTGAATGTACCATAATTTCTCAATCCATTCATTTTTGGTTGGACATCTTCTATCCTCCCTAGTCATTGTCCAACTCTCTGATGCATAACAAGTGATTGCAAAGACCATGGCCTGTATCAGG
>NW_006399903.1:1703347-1704240 GCF_000299155.1 Elephantulus edwardii | reverse complement strand
GCACCTTAGTCTCCAGAGAGACACCGTTGCTCTTGAGTACTTTAGAGAGGTCCCTAACAGCAGACTTTCCCATTGCAATACATTTTTTGATTTCCTGGCTGCTGGTGCCAATACACTAGGTTAGTTACTGCTTTATAATGTTATGTCACAATGCAACCTAGTGTAATACACTGGGTCAATCATGTCCTTAGGGTGTGTCTGCCTTGAGATTATAAATATTACAACATAACCTTCTTACTTGTCCACTGTGCATTTTTCTTGTTCCCTTCCCTATTGGTATCACATCTTAAATCAGCAAAACTCTCCAGCCATCTTCTTGACCAGTTCTCACAAACCCATGAGCTAATTTCTTGAAGTAAATATGTCTTTAAATACATCTTACTGTTTATTTTTTCTTTCCAGAGAATCTCAACTAAGACAAATGCTGTTGTTATTGTTGTTGTCTTTTAAAGTGCTGTCAAGTCACTTCCAAATCACAGTGACCCTATGTACAACAGCCCTAAATCTTGCCCTATCTCTTGTCAACATTATTGTCTCTGAAACATCTACCCTCATTACCCCAATGATGGAATAAATCCATCTCATTGAGGGTCTTATGAAAAGTATTCATTATCTTCCATGATAGAATTGAGGCTTGCAGAGATAAAGTAACTTGGCTTAGGTTTCATATTTGGCATTTGATGTAACTGGGATGTGAATTCAGGTCACTGGTCTCTGTAGCATAATTCTGGTAAAAACTACACAGCATGCAGGAGCAATGATTCTGTAAATGATTACTTAACTTGGGAGGGACTTGAGAGCATTGTGCTGAGTGAACTATTCAGTGAAATATTCAGGTGCCATCCAGTCAAGCATGACTAAGTAATCTTATTAATTTTTTTTCTTTTTTTTTT
>NW_006399903.1:1698208-1699063 GCF_000299155.1 Elephantulus edwardii | reverse complement strand
CCCGGGTCTCTTCCGGGTCCCTCTAGCGGCGTTCCCCGGTCTGACGGCGGCGTTCCAGGTCCCCTGTTCTATTCTGTGCCATCCTCATCATCTCTGGTACACTAGAGCCCACTGCTAAAGTCACTGTGTTAATCCTGTTCTTTGGATGCCTTCTTCTCTCTCCTCTATGACTCTCCATTTTTGAAACTTTATGTCCCTTTCCAAGGAATAGCCTTGCCTAGAAACATGTCTAAAGTATGAAGGATGAAGCTTCACCATCTTTGCTTCCAAACAGCACTCTGGTTCACTTTTTCCAAGACATATCTGTTTGTTCCTTTGACATTCAATGAGATAATTAGTTCTCTTCTCCAACACCACAACTCAAAGGCATCAATTCTTCTTCTATCATCCTTATTCATTGTCCAGCTCTCTGATGCATAGAAAGTGATTGAGAAGACTATGTCCTGAGTTAGGCACATCTTAGTCTTCAAACTGACATCACTGCTCTTCAGCATTTCTTAAAGGTCTTTTATAGCACCTTCACCAATGCAATATGTGTCCTGGTTTTCTGACTACTGTTATCAAGGGTGTTTATTGTTGATCCAAGTAAGACTAAATAACTGATAACTTAAATCCAATTTCCATATATCGTAATGTTGATTGTTGGTCTTATGGTGAGGACTTTTGTCTATGTGTGTTTATGTATAATCCACATCAAAGGCTGTAGTCCTTGAGCTTCTGCAGCAGATGTTTAATATCCTCCTCACTGTCAGCAAGTAAAGTTGTTCCATCTGTATAACACAGATTGTTGATGGGTCTTCCTCCTAGGTATTAAAAGCATAGTTTCAATTTTCTTTTAAAAATTGGATATTCTAA
>NW_006399903.1:1667128-1697816 GCF_000299155.1 Elephantulus edwardii | reverse complement strand
TGCCACACTTGCCCAGTACCATTCATATTTCCTAATACGTTAGCACCTGCAGCTCCTGCATCGAACAATATCATTTATATCACATGCAAGCAAGATTCTGCTGAAGATTATCCAAAAACAACTGAGAAAATCACATCAGCAGAGAACTGCCAGAAGTCCAGGCTGGGTTTAGAAGGAGTCATGGTACTAGGGATATTGAAGCTAATGTTAGATGGATCGTGGCTGAAAGCAGGGAATACCAGATGAATGTCTATCTGTGTTTCATTGATTATGCAAAGGCGTTTGACTGTGTGGATTATAACAAACTGTGGCTAACTTTGAGAAGAATGGGAATCCCAGAACACTTGATTGTGCCAATGTGAAACCTATACTTGGATCAGGAGGCAGTAGTCAGAACAGAGCAAGGAAACACTGCGTGGTTCAAAACTCGGAAGGGTGTATGCCAGGGATGTGTTCTATCTCCATACCTTTTCAACCTATATGCAAACCAGATTATCAGAGAGGCTGGGCTCTATGAGGACAAGTGTGCCATCAGGATTGGTGGAATATTCATCAACAATCTGCGTTATGCAGATGACACAACCCTGCTTGCTGAAACTGAGGAGGACCTGAAGCACTTGCTGCAGAGGGTCAAGGACTGCAGCCTCCAATATGGATTGAGGCTCAATGTCAAGAAGACAAAGATTCTCATCACTGGGCCAATTGGCAGCATCAGGATGGATGGTGAAGAGACTGAGATTGTTCACAGTTTTAGTTTGCTTGGCTCCACAGTCAACACTCTTGGAACCAGCAGCCTGGAAATTAAAAGGCATATTGCAATGGGAAAGTCTGCTGTTAGGGACCTCTGCAGAGTATTGGAGAGTAATGGTGTCACTCTGGAGACTAAGGTGCTGCTGAATACAGGCCAATCATTTGCTATGCATCAGAGAGCTGGACAACAACTAGGGAGGATAGAAGGAGAATTCATGACTTTTAGCTGTGGTGCTGGAGAAGAGTGTTTAATGTATCATGGACTGCTAAGAAAATGAACAGGTTCATCTTGGAGAGGGTTAAACCGGGCTGCTCCTTGGAGGTAAGGATTCTGAAGCTTCATCTGACATACATTGGACATGTTGCAAGAAGGGACTAGTCCTTGGAGAGGGCCATGCTTGGGAGGGTGTAGGGACAGTGCAGGAGAGGAAGACCCTCTATGAGGTGGATTGATTCAGTGACTGGAGTAAAGGGGGTGGGCGTGTTGGATTCAGGGAGACTGTCACAGGACAGAGCAGGGTTTAGGGCTGTTGTACACAGGATCACTATGAGTCACAGGTGACTCAACACCATATAACAATAACAACAGCAAAATATCTGAAGGCTTCTGTTGTGTCAGAGGAACTAAAAGCTGATTACAGAAATCAGGTGTTTGGGGCAAATAAAGTACTGTGGGCTGTCAATCAACTCTCCTAGTATGCAATTCATGAATTGAAAACAAAATAAAATGGAACTGGGGCTTCTTTGCACATACCTAAGTAAATATCTTTATTTCATATTATTAATTCTAACCTTAAAGTTTGGCAGAAAAAAGAAGTAAAGATGAAATCATATTTGTGAGTGCATACCTTCAGAGGGGAAGCATAAAGTTTGTGAATCATCAGAATTTCATGCAACAACAACAACAACAACAAAATTCCAATGTTGAATGAGTTGCCGTATATGTAAATCTTTTTTTTTATTAATTAGGGGTTTTTTTGTCTTCCACCAGTTCCAAATGGTTTATCACTTTAAGAAAGGCAAATGTTAGAGAAAAACCTTTCACTGATGTTTGGATGTACTTATCACTCAATAATTAGCCGCCCCTCCAGATGAGGAATTCAAAATGAGAGCTATGATTTGCTAGGGCATCGCATCATTCCAGCCATTAGTGTTCACCTGGCTGAAACTACAAGACTAAAAATAATCCAATTAAGTAACAACAGTATATTCTGAATCAGTGCTGAACAGATGGTGAAGCCTCTTCCATTCATCATTAATTAATGTTCATTTAATGCCCACAGAGAATGACTCTGGGTTATTGCTTCCTGGAGACACAGGCAAAGATTCCCTAGCATGGGAGGAAGGGTGGACCATCTTGTCTGCAAAAACCACTTTACAGGGTCGGGAATGGATTTAGAAAGAAATTATTTCTGGAAATAGGAACAACTACAGTCTTGACAGATTTTGTAATTCCAACAGGCAATTTTTGGAATAAAGAGCAGAGGAAGTATGTATTTTCCTGGTTTAAGAAAAATTAAAAATTACAAATCTTTTATTATCATCTCAACCCGCTAGTAGAGTTAACAAATGCATAGGAGCTTTGGTGGCCTGGTGGTAAAAAACTATGCTGCAATCCCGAAGGCACACTGTTCAAGGCCACCAGCTGCTCTGCAGGAGAAGGATGGGAAATTTCCTTCCAGGCAATTAATTGCATCTGAAAACTCACTGGAGAGTCAGGTAGGGGTCAGTTATGACTCAGTGGTAAACGACACATCTACAACATTTGAGGAGGTCTGATGGCACAGACCATATAAAGTTGTGCTGCTAGCATGAAGTCCTGTCTTTCTGGTGGTTCGAATTCACAAGCTGCTTCAGGGAAAAAAGATGGGAAGTCTCATCCCATGTGATTTACTGTCTCAGAAAACCCTCTGGAAGTCCAGCTATACATGGATTTCAACTTGACAACAATGCCATTGACATTTAGCTTTGATGGTACAGTGGGTTAAAAGTGGGGCCACTGATAAAAAAGAAAAAAATTGAGTAATTTAAAGCTGCTCTTCGAGAGAAAGAGGGATAGTCTGGTCCTGTAAAGAGCTTCAGACTCAGAAAACATATGGGGCTGTTCTACTCTTCAATCATACAGGACTGTGATGAGGCAGAATCAAGTGATGGCGGTGAGTGAGTATTACCTTTACATTTTAAAACCTGGTCTCTGGTGGCCTAGGGGTCAGAAAACTGCACTGCAATCCTGAAGGCATGCAGTTCAAATCCTCTAGCTGTTCTGCAGATTAAGGTGAGGCAATCTCCTTCTGTGTGATTAACTGCTTCTGAAAACCCACTGGCAAGTCAGCTGTGGGTCAGTTCTGATGCCACAGTACACAACAACAACATTCATGCTTCATTTATATTATCTACTGATCATTGTTTTCTCTTGCCAAAATTTTATTATTGATGTGAGATGCCTTTGGGTTGGAAATTACTCAGCAAGACAGTATATAACAGACCCAAACCTTGTCCTCTTGTTTCCTCAAAAAGCTGAACACAGAAATTCCATATGACTCAGCTATTCCAATGCTTGGAATGAGAAATGAGGCACAAACAGAAACTTGTACACCAATGTTTATAAGGACAATATCCACTATTGTAAGAAAGCAAAAAATCATTACAAAAACAGGAGAAAGAAAAAAACTGAAATGAATGTCGGAAGAGACTCTAAAGATTACACTGGAATGCCGGGAAGACAATCTAAAGGAAAACATGTTGAAGTAAAAGAGCTGAACAGACGGTTTCAAAAGGCAGCTCGAGAGGACAAAGTAAAGTATTATAATGGAATGTCCAGCGAATTGGAGAATAAAAAGGGAAGAACTCTCTCTGCATTTCTCAAGCTAAAGAAACTGAAAAACAAATTTAGGTCTCGTGTCTCAATGTTGAAAGATGCTATGGGCAATGTATCGAATGACCCAGAATGCATTAAAAGGGGGGGGGGATACCAGAGTTACTGTACCAGAAAGAACTTGTTGATACTGAAAAATTTCAGGAAGTACCATACGAACAGGAGCCATTGGTAATGAAAGAGGAAGTGGAAGCTGCCTTGAAGGCATTGGCAGAATATAAGGCCTTAGGAATAGATGGGATACCAATTGACTTGTTTAAATTAACAGATGAAGCCTTGGATGCACTCACCAGTCTATACTAGGAAATTTTAAGGACAGCTGCCTGGCCAATGGATTGGAAGAGGTATATATTTTTTCCTATTCCTAAGATCAGTGATAAAACTGAGTGTGGAAATTATCAAACAATATCATTGATATCACATGCAAGCAAAATCCTATTGAAGATCATAAAGAAATAAGGCTGGAATAGTACATAGATAGGGAATTTCCAGAAGTTTAAGTGGGATTTAGAAGAGGCTGTGTAGCCAGAAATATCATTGCTGATGTCAGATGGATCCTGGCTGAAAGCAGAAGAATATCTGTTTGTGCTTTATTGACTATGCAAAGGCATTTGACTATATGGATCATGACAAGTTGTGGCTGAC
The DNA here is from genome assembly GCF_000299155.1 of Elephantulus edwardii. Classification (NCBI taxonomy): domain Eukaryota; kingdom Metazoa; phylum Chordata; class Mammalia; order Macroscelidea; family Macroscelididae; genus Elephantulus; species Elephantulus edwardii. The sequence continues at coordinate 1,693,546 of NW_006399903.1, read as the reverse complement.
ATTGAAAAGAATGGGAATCCCAGAGCACTTGATTGTGCTCATGAGGAACCTATACCTGGAACAGTAGGCTGTTGGGCAAATGGAGCAGGGGAGCACAGCATAGTTTGAAGGTGGGGAGGGAGTGCATCTGGGATGGAGGCTTTCTCCATACCTGTTCAGTCTATATGCTGAACAAATTATCCAAGAAGTTGGACTCTATGAAGAGGAGTGGCATCAGGTTTGGAGGGAGACTCATCAATAACTTGTGTTATGCAGGGTGTTACAGTCACTTTGTTAATTCACATTGTTGAATGTCTTCCGCACTTTTGATAACCTTATAGTTTTTTCCAAGCATATTTTATTTTTTCCAAAAAATGATCTCTCTTGATAATCTACTGAAAGCATATGAAACAAGGATTGACCATGCTTGCCTCTTAAAGAAGTATGCTGACACTACTTTTTCCAGGAAAGACTTGTTTTCTCTTTTGACAACCCATATATTCAATAACCTTCCCCATACCACAACACAAATGAATCAGTTCTCCCTTATTCAGTATTCAATTTTCATACATATATTAGGCAATTGAAAAGACCATGACTTGGGTTAGGTGCACCTTTGTCTTCAAACTAACATCCTTCTTTTTAGTACTCAAAAGAGGTTTTTGACAGCAGATTTTTCCCAAAGCAATTTGTCATTTAATTTCTCAACTGTTATTTTTCTGACTGAGGTAAGCGGGGTGGGTATGTCATAGACCATGAAGTTGGCACAGGATAGAGCAGAGTTTAAGGCTGTTGTACATAGGGTTGCTATGAGTTGCAGGCAACTCAATGGCACATAACAACAACAACAACAAACAACAAACAACAACAGCAACACCACCACCATAGGTGTTATACATACTGAAGGCTGTAGTCTTTGATCTTCTTCAGTACATACTTTAAGTCCTCTTCATTTTCAATTGATGCAGCTGTCATTAGCACGATGCAGGCTGTTGATGGGCATGCCTCCATTTCTGATGCTACTTTTTCCCCCATACAGTATAACTTCTTTAAGTGTTTGTTCAGTGTACAGATTCAAGAAGTCTAGGGAAACATACAAGCATAACATAGCTATCCTGATTTTAAACCATGCACTCGCCCCTTGTTTTGTTTGAACGATGTTTTCTTTGTGTTCAGGTTCACCATGTGCAGAGTAAAGTGGTCAGGATTCCCATTTGTTTCTAACATTATCCGCATTTTCTTGTGATCCAAAAGCCAAATGTTTTGGATAGTCAGTGAGGTACAAGGAAACATCTTCCTTGTATTCCCTGTTTTTAGCCAAAATCCATCTGATACCAGCAATATATCACTTATATCCAATATAAATTCCAGGTAGATGTAATATTAGTGAACTTGCATATGTACAATAAACTCAAAATCTCCTAAGGATTTCTGGACAGCAGCATTCAGAGAATACAGATGCATCACATGTTTGATGGAATGGTTTGTGATAATTAGCTCCCCACCCCCACCATAACATTTATATATTGAACAGGCTCATGCCTCTCTGGAGTGGCTTTTTGCCTATAATTATCTTTGAAAGTCATTTTTACATAAATAATTTATTTTATAGAATAAAAACAATAGTACAACTATAAAACTAAGGCAGAAGTTAAAAATTTCCAAAATGTCAACTTTTCCAAACTACTGTACTAGTCCATACTCTGTAATCAACTATTATTCCTCTGAACCTCTTTGCTCCCACCCATGTTTTTGGAGTCTGTGATTCACTACAAGGTCTCACAGAAGATCACAGATCATCAAGAAAATGGGTCGTGCAATTGTGGAGACTTGCAGGTCCTCCTAAATCTGAGTCACATGTTGTCACCAAGCAATTACAGGAGGTAGTGGCTGTCTCAGCTGATTATACTGCTATAGGGTCAATTGAACAACAGCTGTTGAGTAAATACAGGCTGTGGTTTTCAGAGCTAGAGTGTGATCAGTTTTGATTGTTGAAGGATTGAACCTTCTAGGAGCATTCTTCCACATAAGATGCTAAAGATATGAGTCACATTTCACCCAAAAAGAACTAAGGGAAGCTCCCTGGATGTGTGGACTCAGCATATAGCCCAGACTAGCTTGTTAATGTGGCAAACAACTTGCTCCAGAATGGAGTAAGTAACAAAGACAAAGTGGCAATGTTTTATAAAATATCACAAAATGGAAGGCTTCATTCATTACATGATGCATATTCAGCTATATTTTCATACACAAATGAAGTAGACCACTATAAAAACTTTATTCAAAAAGAAATTTTGCCAATGACCATTGTTATTTTGTCTATTTATTTTGAGGCCATTTTTATTATACATATTTATTTTGTAGTTACATCAAATCCAGAATTTCATATTTAAATATTTTCAATATATCAATTTTCCAGTTAGAAATGTCAAAATATTAGAAAACATCAGGATGGATGGTGAAGAGATTGAGATTGTTCACAGCTTCAGTTTGCTTGGCTCCACAGTCAACTCTCTTGGCACCAGTAGCCAGGAAATGAAAAGATCTATTGTGATGGGATAGTATGCTGTTAGGGACCTTTCCAAAGTTCTGAAGAGCAATGGTGTCTCTCTGGAGACTCTGCTGCGTCTGATACAGGCCATGGTCTTTGCAATCACTTGTTATTCATCAGAGAGTTGGACAATGACTAGGGAGAATAGAAGAATTGATGCCTTTAAGCTTTGGTGTTGGAGAAGAATATTGAGGGTATATGGACTGCTAAGAAAACAAACAGATCCATCCTAGAGAGGGTTAAACCAGGCTGCTCCTTGGAGGCAAGGATTCTGAGGCTTGTTGTAAGGAGAGACCAGTCCTTGGAGAAGGACATCATGCTTGGGAGGGTGGAGGGCAGGCACAGGAAGGGAAGTTCCTCTAGGAGGTGCATTGATTCAGTGACTGGGGTAGTAGGGATGGGTGTGTCGGAGACAGTGAGATTGGCACAGGACAGAGCAGAGTTTAGGGATGTTGTACACAGGGTCGCTAAGAGTCGTAAGCAATTCAACAGCACATAACAACAACAACAACAACATAGCATCTGAATATAAAAACTACCTCGAAAATAGATTTGGTGCATTGAATGCTTATGATTGAAGACAAGAAGAGTAGTGAGATGATATAAAAAATTATCCCAAATATTAGACTTCACGAGAGGTGGGCACATTCAGGTGGGAGACACCCCCCAGGCTGCATGTGACTTGAAGAGCCTGCAAATCTCCCAGGTCTTCCTTGAAATGAAACTGCATCAGTTATGGAAAATTGCCACAGGCTATGCTGCCTACCTCCAAGGACAATAATAGACTTAGGAGAAGCGGTCCACACTCAGGCGAAATTGCCTCAGGATCATGATGCAGACCAGAGAGGATTTCAAAGACTTAAAGAAAGGTAAACTTTCCTGTTGCACAGGGCAAGAAAAGGCCTCAGTTGAACAAATTGTCCTCCCATACAAACAGAATACTTTAAACGTGCATCGAATCAATAGGTTCATAAAGAAAAAAGTTCATGTAATGTCAAGAAAGTAGTAAGAAGCTTCAAACATTGAAAAAAAACCCCCAAAATAAAAATTATTTAAAAAAGAATTTATTATAAGCCTAATAAAAACCCCAATAGATGGGGAGGCAGAAGACATATATAATATGGAATCATATAAAGAGTTACTGGAGAAGGTGTAAATGATGGACGAAATAATTGAAACCCTAAATCAGATGTACCTGAGACAGAAGCTCAGAAAAAATATATTAACTCAGAGGAACATGAGCAACTACTGAAGAAATTGAAAAAAAAAATGGAAGAAAGAATTGAAACTATAAATAAAGAGATACATCACAAGACTGAGAGGGCAAAGCTAATACAGTACTGGAAATAATAGAAAGGCATGAAAATGCAATTCAGTATATCAAGACAAAAATGGCAGACGTTTCCAACATGTTGAAGGCACAAAAAAGCAGAATGGAAGAAATGGAACAGGGAGCCAGTGAACTGTAAGACAAGAATCTCAGTGAGAACACACTAGAAGAAAACCAGAGAGGAAATAGAAGAAAAATGAAGAAAGCATTAAAATCACATAAGATAACATCAAAAGAAACAATACATATATGACCAAAATCCCAAAGCATGAGGAGGGCAGCACAAGCATTGAGAATATTGTGGAGGAGATTCTAGAGGAAAATTTCTAGGTATCCTGGAAAACAAGGAAATTCACATTCAAAAAGTTTAATGAAGCCCAGTCTAGACCTCACAAGAAAACCATCAAGACATAAAAGAATAAAATCCTTCAAAATCAAAGATAAGGTTGTTGTTGTGTACCATGACGTTGGAACCTGCCTACCCTCCAGCAGGTTGTCAGAAGTAGTTAATTGCACAGAAGGAGATTGCCCATTCTTCTACTACAGTGCAGCTGGCAAATTTAAACTGCGCCTGTGGGGTTGCAGTGCAGATTTTTACCACTAGGCCACCAGAGTGAGAAAAGCACTACATTCTGATTTATCAACAGAAACTATGCTAGCAAGAAGACAATGGGATGATGTATAAAGGAGGCTGAAAGAAAATGATTACCAGCAAAAGATTCTGTACTTAACAAAGTTGTTTATCAAATATGAAGGAGAATTTAAGTAATTTCCTGAAAATTTGGAACGTAAGGAATTTGTGAAAACAAATCCAATTCTACAATAAATTCTAAGGGAAACCATCACACAGTGACATTAAAGGAGAGTAGATAGACCATAGTCACCAGAAACATCCAAGGGGAAAAACTAATGCAGCAAAAGAGCAGCAATAGAGCAGGGTCTGCCAATAAACACACTTAATGTGAATGGCTGAAATGCACTAATTAAGAGAGAAAGAGAAGCAGAATGAATTAAAAAAAACTCCAAAGATCATCAACATATTGCCTACAAGAGTCATATCTAAGATATGAGGAAAAAGACTAAAAATCAAAGGATTTTTGAAGGCAAATGATATCTACAATGAAAGCAGGGGTGGCAATACTAATCTGTGGTAAAATAGAATTCAAAATGAAAGCCACCATAAAAAATAAGGAAAAGTATCATTTAATAACTAAAAGTATAATAGATCGAAAAGACAAAACCTTGATCAAAACTGACAGACCTGAAAAAATACATAAAACAACAGTTAACTGCCTTTAACAAAGAACTAGACAGCACAAAATTAGATAAATAAATGATAGATAGACAAATAGATAGATAGATAAGAGAGATAGAGAGATAGATTTTCCCAGTACAATTTGTCTTTTGATTTCCTGACTGTTGGTGTCAAGAGTGGTGGAGCTGAACAAGCTGAAATTGATAACAAATTCAATATAGTGAACACTATATGCACAAAACATCATCTTTAATCGAGAAAGACTAATGGCACTCCTTTGAGAAAAGAGACCAGACCACTGTCCACTTTCATCACTCCTCTTTAATACTATATTGGAAGTACTGTGTAGGGAAACAAGACATGAGAAGCAAATAAGAGACAACCAGAATGGCAAAAAAGTGGTAAAACTGTGGCTATATGCAGACTATATAGGTGTATGCATAGAAAACTCCAAAGACTCAACCAACAAACTGTTACACTTGGTAGACCAAATTAATGGAGTGGTTGGGTATTAGATCAACATACAAAATAAGTGGGATTTCAAGACCTAAGGAAACAATAGACTTCAGGAGAGGGCCAGATATAAGCTGAGAAACTCATTTCCAGAACCAGGATATTGTGTTGCTGAGAAGTGAGGGATGTGTAACTACCCAGGAGGGGAAGAGCTCCAGGCAGGATATAGTACGGGTAGGGTAGTGAGTGATCCAGGAAGCATTAAACGGAGATGGAAGGAGTACACAGAATCACTGTACCAAAAAGAATTGGCTGACACAGAACAATTTCAAGAAAACAACATATGATCAAGAGACAACGGTGATAAAGGAAAAAGTTTAGGCTGCTATGAAGGACTTGGAAGAAAATAAAGCCCTGGGAATTGATGGCATACCAAATTACATATTTCATCATACAGATGTTGCCCTGAATGTGCTCACCAGGATGTGCCAATAAACCTTGAGGAAAATTACCTGGCCAACTGACTGGAAGAGATGATATTTATTCCCATTCCAAAAAAAGGTGACCCAACAGAGTCAGGAAATTATCAAACACTATCACCAATATCACATGCAAGCAAAATCCTGCTGAAGATTATCCAAAAAGACTGGAATAGTACATTGACAGAGAACTACCGGGAATACAAGCTGGGTTTAGAAGATATTGTACCGCTAAAGATTTATCACCAATGTCAGGTGAGTCTTGGCAGAAAACAAAGAGTATCAGAGGAATGTCTCTCTGTGTTTCATTGACTATGAAAAGGAACTTGACTGTGTGGAACACAACAAATCATGGCTAACCTTGAGGAGAATGGGAATCCCAGAATAATTGAGGTGATTATGAGAAACCTATAGTTTGATCAAGAAATAGTCCTTGGAACATAGCAAGGGGATACTGCATGGTTCAAAATCAGAAAAGGAGTGAATCAGGAATGCATCCTGTCTTTATTCTTTTTAAATTTATATACAGAACAGATAATTCAGGAGGCTGGGCTTTATGAGGAGGAATTGTGGCATCATGAAAAACCTGCATTATGCAGATGGTACAACCTTGCTTGCTGAAAATGAAGAGGAAATGAAGCACTTGCTATAGGTGGTCAAGGACTATAGTCTTTAATGCGGTTTGAAGCTTAAAATAAAAAAGACAAAGATTGTCATCACTGGCCAATTGGCTGCACCATAATAGATGGAGAAAAGATTGAAGTTGTTAACAACTTCAGCTTGCTCAGCTCCACAGTCAGTACTTTTGGCACCAGCATTCAGGAAATCAAAAGACTATATGCATTGAGAAAATCTACTGTTAGAGACCTCTCCAGGGTACTGAGAAGGAATGATGTCAGTCTAGGGACTAAAGTGCACCTGATCCAGGCCATGGTCTTCACAATTACTTGTTATGTAGCTAAGATTTGGACAATGACTAAGTATGACAGAAGAATTGATGACTCTGAGTAGTGGTGCTAGAGAAGAGTCTTGAACATATTATAGACTCAAGGGGAAAAAAAATACGTCTTTTTTGGAGAAGGTGAAATCAAGTTTCTCCTTGGAGGCTAGAGTTTTAAAATTCTATCTCATACTTTGGGCATGTGGCCAGGAGGGATCAGTTCTTGGAGAAAGACATCAAGCTCAGAAAACTGGAGGGACAGCACAGGAGAGGAAGACTTCGGATAAGTTACCCCAGTAACTGGGGTAATGTGGAATAGGTGTGTTAGAGTCAGTAAAACTGGCTCAGGACAAGGCAGGCTTCAGAGCTGTTGTACATAGGGTCACTATGAGTCTCAGGGAACTTGACAGCACATAACAAGAACTACAAAAACTATATGAACAAGAGCCAATAGTAATGAAAGAGAAGTTGAAGCTGCACTGAATTAATTGGAAAAAATAAGGTCAAAGAACATGGAAATGGCCCAAATGTCCAACCACAAATGAATGAATTGAGAAATTATGGTACATTCACACAATGGAATACTATGCAGCACGCAGGAGCAATGATTTTGTAAATTATTACCTAGCTTGGGAAGTACTGGGGAGCATTATGCTGTGAATGAAATCGTCCCGCAAGGATAAATATTTATATAAAACAGTTATTGTAGAATGAGTATAGGATCCAGGAAGGAAGGGTAGGACAGGCTAGAAGCAGAGGGATGTAGATGTGCAGGAGGAGGGGGGAATTAATCATTGGGTTGTACAATTTGATGGGTAAGGGGTGAGGGGAACTGGAAAAATTTGTTTGAGTTTGTATTACAATTTTGTAAATAAACTAGTAGAGAGAGAGAGAGAGAGAGAAGAATTGATGGGAAATGATTGGCATGTTTCAGCTAATAAATGCAGCCCTAGATATACTCATCAGTCTATGCCTGAAATTTGTAGGACAGCTGCCTGCCAACTGACTGGAAGAAACCTATGTATGTTACCATTCACAAGGGCTTGGTAATAGAAATGAGGCTTGAAATGAAATTATTGCCTTTTGTATTTACAATGATATGTTCTTTGCAAATACTTTTTTAAAAGACACGAACAAACAAACAAAAAGACACAAACAACAACTTTACACACGGATCTCACCTGATGAGCTACATAGGAATCAGATTGACTATGTTTGTGGAAGAAATTTTTGGAGATGTTCAATCTTGGTAGTTAAACCTAGCCCAGGGATGGACTGTGGGTCAGATGATCAATAACTCATATGCAAGTTCAAATTGAGGCTGAAGAAAATGAAAATAAAGCCACAAGAAGCAAAATATGATCTTGAATCCATTTCAACTGATTTCAAGATCATCTTGAGAATAGGTTTGAGGCATTCAACACCAATGATAGAAGGCCAGATGATTTGTGGAATGTTATCATGGATGGTGTCCACGAAGAAAGCAAAATATCCTTACAAAAACAGAGGAGAAAGGAACAATTGAAATAGATGTCAGGAGAGACTCTAAATATTGAACTGGAATGTTGAGAAGACAAAACAATAGGAAAACATGTTAAATGAAAGAGTTGAACTTAAGATTTCAAAGGGACGCTTAGGAGGACAAGACTAAGTACTATAATTGAATGTGTAGGGACCTGGAATTGGAGAATAAAAGAGGAAGAACTCACTCTGCATTTCTCAAGCTGAAGGAACTGAAAAACAAATTCAAGCATATTAAAAGACGCCATGGGCAATGTATTGAATGACCCAGAAAGCATCAAAAGAAGATGGAGGGAATACACGAATCACTATACCAGAAATAATTGATTGATGCTGAAAATTTTCAGAAAGTAACATATGAACAGGAGCCAATGGTAATGAAGGAGGTGTAGAAGCTGCATTGAAAGTACTGACAAAAAATAAAGTCCCAGGAATGGATGGGATAACAACAGGCATTTTTCAATTAATAGATGCAGCCTTGGATGCACTCTCCAGTCTTCCAGAAAATTTGGAGGACGGTTGTCTGGCCAATGGATTGAAAGAGGTCCATATTTGTTCCTATTGCTAAGAAAGGTGATACAACTGAATATGGAAACTATTGAGCAAAAACATTGACATCATGTGCAAGGAAAATACTGCTGAAGATCTTTCAAAACCAGCTAGAACTTGTAGAAGTTCAAGCAGGATTTAGAAGAGGCCGTGGCACCAGGGATATCATAGCTTATGTCAGATGGATTCTGGCTCAAAGTCAAGAATACCAGAAGAATGTCTTTATTGACCATGCAAAGGCAATTAACTGTGTGGATCATAACAAGTTGTGGCTGACATTGAGAAACATGGAAATCGCAGCGCAGTTAATTGTGCTCATGCAGAACATATACCTGGAGCAACAGGTTGTTGTGTAAACAGAAAAGAACACCTCATGGTTTATAACTGAGAAGGGACTGTGTCAGGGTTGTATTCTCTCTTCATATTCAATCTATAAACGGAGCCAATTTTTTTAGAAGCTAGACTCTGTGAAGAGGAGTGTGGCATCAGGATTGGAGGGAGACTCATCTATAACCTGCATTGTACAAATGACACAACATTGCTTTCTTAAAGAGGACTTGAAGTTCTTATTGCAGATCATCAAGGAGTGTAGCCTTTGTACGGATGGCATTTCAATGTCAAGAAAGCTAAGATTCTTACCAGTGGACCAATGGGAAGAATCATGATGGATGGAGAGGAGATTGAAACTGTCAACAGCTTCATCTTGCTTTAATCCATAATTAAGACCCTTGGTACCAGTAGTCAGACTATAATCTACAGTTAGAGATATCTCAAAATAATTGAAGAGTACTGATGTCAGTTTGGTGACTGAGGTGCATCTGATTCAGGCCATGGTTTTTCTTATCACTTGTTATGCACTGAGAGCTGGACAGTGAATAAGGATAACTGAAGAGGAATTGACACCTTTGAGCTATGGTTTTGGAGAAGAGCATTGAACATGCCATGGACAGACAGGAGAACAAACAGATGTGTGTTGGAGAGGGTGCGGCTAGAGTGCTTTTTGGAGGCAAGAATGATGAGACTTCAACTCACATACTTAGGCATGTTGCTAGGAGGGACTATTCCTTGGAGACAGACATGATTCTAGAAAGGCTGGAGGTTCAACAAAAGAGAGGAAGACCCTCAACTGGGTAGATTAACACAGTGACTGCTGCAATGTGGGTAGATTAACACAGTGGCTGCTGCAATGGGCTCTTGTGTATTAGGAAGTATGAGGATGGCCCAGGATAGAACAGGGTTCAGATCATTTGTTCATAGGGTCACTATGAGTTGTACTCCACTCAATGACACGTAACAACAACTACAACAGTATTCAAAGGAAAGGTGATCCAACAGAATATGGAAACTTTTAAACAATATTATTAATATCACATACTAGTATAATAATGCTAAAGACTTTAAAAATGTCTAGAAAAATATGTGGATGTGGAACTACCTAAGTTCAAGTAGGGTTTAGAAGAGGCTGTGACACCATAGATAGATATCACTCATGATGTCAGATAGATCCTGGCTAAAAGTAAAGAATACTGGAAGGATATCTATCTATCTATCTATCTACTTATTTATTTATTTTTACTTTATTGACTATGAAAAGGCATTTTACTATGTGGATCCTAAAAAGTTATGGCTAACATTGAGAAGAGTTGGAATACTTAATTATGCACATGCTAAGCCTAAACCTAGACGAAGAGGTAATTGTGGCATGGAGGTATTGACACTAATGAAATTCTTCACTCCTCTCCCATATACACCTCCTTCATTCTGTATCCGTTTGTGAAGTCGTCATCGTATGTGTCGTTGATTCTGACCCTATTCATAGCTGACCCTCCACAAGTTCTCATATTACTAAGGAGAGGCTATTCCTTGCTGATGTGCATCATACATGGGGAGATTGAGGAACATTGAAGGGCAAAAGACCCTTCACCAAGTGGTTTGACACAGAGACTAGAGCAATGGGGTCAAGTGTGTCAGAGATTGTAAGGTTAGGATAGGGCAGATTTCAGATCTGTTGTGTGTAGGGGCTCTATGAATTTTACTCAGTGGCACCAAACAACACAAACATGGATGTAAAATACAAATGTTCAAGCATGGAAAGCTGGCAAAATGGTGACCCTTATTTATTTAGATAATAGGACATTGAACATTTGAGAATTAAGGAAAGGAGGTTTTGTGACCTACTGATAAAGGCCTTCACTCTCAACCCAGAAGCACATGGTTCATATCTACTAACTGCTTCAGGGGAGAAAGTTAGGAATTCTCCTCAAGTGTGATTTACTTCCTCTGAGAACCCAGAGGTGGTTTAGCATGGGTCAGTTCTGACTCAATGATATGCAACAACATCACAAAGTGATGCAGAATGAAGGAAGGAGAAGAAGGTGGAGAGGCACGAAGAGTTTCTCTAGAACCAACCATTGAATTAAGGAGGGGAGAAGATCTTCATCTTGAATTCAGAAGTGAACATGCCAAGAGATGACAGGCCAAACATGTTTTATAACAGCAAGAATGGAAGTAGAAAACAATGGAATATAACAGCATCAATCCTCAAAGAAGACTGGGAGGGAAAAGCAGAGCTGGACAGGTGGAATGGAAGTAGAGGGAGCTGTGGTGTTAGATCTAGAGAGAAACGAACATGCTGGTGAGCCTGGGTAGACAACGAACATTTATAAGCAAGCCAACTTCTGTGGCTTCATCTATCCTTCTAATCACTAGCAGTTAAAAAGACTGTGTGAGAAATAAACAAGAACAGATGGTGAGTTTTTCCCAGGGCTGAAAAATGACAAGATTATTATGGCAGAAAGACAAGGTGCTCATGGTTGGTAGGTTGTGGGAAACACTGAAAATGACTCCAAGTGGAGAAGTCAAGAGGAGAAGGATGGCTCTTTCACCAAGGACCCGCCAACATGGGCCGCGTTCGCACCAAAACCGTGAAGAAGGCGGCCCGGGTCATCATTGAGAAATACTACACGCGCCTGGGTAATGACTTCCACACGAACAAGTGCGTGTGCGAGGAGATCGCCATTATTCCCAGCAAGAAACTCCGGAACAAGATAGCAGGCTATGTCACACATCTGATGAAGCGGATTCAGAGAGGGCCTGTGAGAGGCATCTCCATTAAGCTGCAGGAGGAGGAGAGAGAAAGGAGAGATAATTATGTACCAGAGGTCTCAGCCCTGGATCAGGAGATCATTGAAGTAGATCCTGATACTAAGGAAATGCTGAAACTCTTGGACTTTGGCAGTCTGTCCAACCTCCAGGTCACTCAGCCCACAGTTGGGATGAATTTCAAAACACCACGTGGAGCCGTTTGAGTCTGTTTGCTGTGCTGTAATATTTTCAATAAATTTGGGCACACCAGCCTTGCCTTTGTAAAAAAAAAAAAAAAAAAGAGGAGAAGGATGTTACTCATACTGTGGAAGTAGGTCATACCACAAAATCTCAGAGTGCTTCCCGACCATGAATTTTATCTCTATCTTCACCTGAAAGTAGTTTTATCCCATTTCATCTCTATCATATGAAGTTCATGTGCAAGGACTCAAAGTATTCTGTACAGCATGTGCCATGTGAACAGATGCATTAAGAGGACTGGGACGCAAACCTCCAGAACAGAACGTATGTAGTACACTTCCAGTTCCTCATTCCAAGGAGAACAACACGCTTACCCAGGTGCATTCTACTGCAGTAGAGAGGTGTGCTGCTCATTTCCTCTTGGCTCTGGGTGTGTGACCTTCACATTGTTGTTGTTAGGTGCTGGTGCTGTTGAGTACGAGTCATAGCGACCCAATGAACAGCCAGCCTGTTTCTGTGCCCTATCCTGTATCATTGTCATCATCTCAGATACTAGAGTTCATCGCTGAAGTCATTGTGTCAATCCATCTCATTGGAGGTCTTCCTCTCCTTTGCTGATCCTCCATTTTTACAAGCTCAATATCTCTTTCTAAAGAAAAGCCTAGCATACCCACATGTCCAAAATATGAAAGGTGAAGCTTCATAATCCTTGCCTTCAAGGAGCACTCTGACCAAAATCTTTCCAGGATATATATGTTTGATCTTTTGCCAGTCCAGAGAATATTCAGTGATCTTCACCAGCACCATAGCTCAAAGACATCAATTCTTCTGTCATCCTTAATCATTGTCTAGCTCTCCCATGTATAGCAGACCTGAATCTGGCAAATCTTAGTCTTCAAACTGACATCATTGCTCTTCAGTATTTTGGAGAGATACCTGACAGCAGACTTGTCCAAGGCACTGCATCTCCTGATTTCCTGACTACTGGTACCAAAGGATTTGATTGTTGACCTAAGCAAGATGAAATAATTGACAGCTTCAATCACTTCTCTATCATAATGTTGACTGTGGTGAAGATCTTTGTTTTCTTTATAATGAGATGTAATCTATACCAAAGGCTGATCTTCTGAAGCAAATATTTCATTTCTTACTCTCAGCAAGCAAAGTCATGTAATCAGCAAAATATAGGTTGTTGATGAGTCTTTCTCCAATACTGATGCCACACTCCTCCTCTTCATAGATTCTGGCTTTATAAAATATTTGCTTAGCATACAGCTTGAATAGGAATGGAAAAAAGAGACAACTTTGATGCATATCCTTTCTGATTTTAAAGCATATAGTTTTCCCTTGCTATGTTCTCACATCAACTTCTTAGTCTACATATAGATTCTGTATGAGCACAATAATGTGTTCTCAGATTTCCATTCTTCTCAGTACAAGCCATAATTTGTTATAATCTATGCAGCTAAATGCCTTTCAAGCAAATGCTGGTATTTTCTGCTTTCATCCAGGATACATCTAACTAACTTCGTGCCTTCAGGATTTCAGCACAGTGTCTTGCGACTAGCCCATCAGAGCTCCCTAGTAATGAATGTTGTTGTTTTTGTTGTTATGTCCCATCAAGCTGCCTGCAACTCAAAGCATCCCTATGTATAAGAGCCCTAAATCTTGCTCTATCAGGTGCCAATCTTATTGTTTCTGAAACATCTACCCCCATTACCCCAGTCACTGTATCACTCCATCTCATTGAGGGTCTCCCTCTCCTGTGTCATCCCTCTATACTTCAAAGCATGATGTCCTTCTCCAAAGACTGGCCTCGCCTTGAAACATGTACAAAATATGTCAAATGAAGCTTCAGAATCCTCGCCTCCAAGGAGCAGCCTGGTCTCACCATTTCCAGGACAAACCTGTTCGTTCTCTTAGCAGTCCACGGTATATTCAATACTCTTCTCCAGCACCACAGCTCAAAGACATCAATTCTCCTTCTATCATCACTAGTCATTGTCCAGCTCTCTGATGCATAACAAGTGATTGCAAAGACCATGGCCTGTATCAGGTACACCTTAGTCTCTGGACTGACATCGTTGCCCTTCAGTACTATGAAGTTTCTGACAGCAGACTTTACCAAAACAATACGTCTTTTAATTTCTGGCTACTGGTGCCAAGAATATTGATTGTGGAGGCAAGTAAATTAAGGCTGTTAACAATCTCAATCTCTTCTTCATTTATCATGATGCTGCTAATCAGCCCAGTGGTGAGAATCTTTGTTTTCTTTATATTGAGTTTTAATCTATATTAAAGGTTTCAGTCCTTGACCTTCTGCAGCAAGCATTTCAGGTCCTCTTCAGTTTCAGCAAACAGGGTTGGGTCATTTACATAATGCAGATTGTTTATGAGTCTTCTTCCAATTCTGATGCCACATTTCTCCTCATAAAGCCCACCCTCCTGGATAATCTGCTCTGCATATAGATTGAAAAGGTATAGAGATATAACACATCCCTGGCAAACACCCTTCCCAATTTTGAACCATGCAGTTTTTCTTTGCTCTGTTTTGACGATTGCCTGGTCCAAGTATGGGTTTCACATAAGTACTATCAAGTGTTCTGGGATTTCCATTCTTCTCAGTCAGCCACAGTTTGTTGTGATCTACACAGTCAAATGCCTTTACACGGTCGATCAAATACAGATAGACATTCCTCTGGTACTCTCTGCTTTCAGCCAAGATCCGTCTAACATTATCTTCTAAATCCAACCTACACTTCTGACAGGTCTCTATTGATGACCTGTTCCAGTAATTTTTGGATAATTTTCACCAGAATCTTCCTTGCATGTGATATTAGTAATATTGTTTGATAATTTCCTTAAGCCGAAGGAAGCTGGGAAGGAAGCGGCCATGTTGTTCCTGGTTTGGCTGGTGCCTGCACAGGCTCCTGGGAAGGTCTCCTTGCCAGAAGGCAGGAGCATGGTGGTGGGGAGTGCAGGAATCGTGGCAAGCTTTGGAGTGGACTGCTTTTCCAGGAATGTGTTTGATGTGGAGGTTTGCTCTGTCCCTGGAGTGAGGCTAGCCAGCCTGGGCCTAGGGTTTGAACCAGGAGGCGGCCTTAAGCCTGTCAAACATTCTTCTAGGTGGTATAGCACTGATCTGTGCGTTGCTGTACAGAGGTAACTCGTGGTTTCTGTGATGCTGAAGCCTGTGACAGTGATGTGCCAATCGTGGTAATGGGCACCCATGGTGGACAGTGTTGGCTGGAGCTTCCCGACTAAATCAAGGCTGGAAGCAGGAGCAGCATCCACTTCCGAAATGGCTTGCCTCTGGAAACTCTATGTATGAACAGTGCTCAGGCTGTTTGTTCATAGGGTCGCTATGAGTCGTCTATGACTCGACGGCATTAAACAACAACAACAACAATTTCCACACTCTGCCAAGTCACCTTTCTTTGGAATGGGAACAAATATAGATCTCTTCCAGTCAGTTGGCCAGATGGTTGCCCTTCAGATTTCTTGGCACAACTTGGTGAATGAATCCAGGACAGCGTCTCTTTGTTGAACTATGTCAATTGGTATGCATCAATTATGTCAATTCCTGTGGCCTTGTTTGTTTTTGTGTGTGTGTTTTTATCTTTTTGTTTTTCAATTTTTTCAGAGAAGCTTGAACTTCTTCATTCAACATCACAGGTCCTTGCTCATATATTGTTTCATGAAATTCTCTTTGTCCACCAATTTCAGTTGGTACAATGACTTTGTATGCTCTTTCCATCTTCTTTTACTGCTTCCTGTCTGCCCAAAACATTC
This sequence comes from Elephantulus edwardii, assembly GCF_000299155.1. Lineage (NCBI taxonomy): Eukaryota > Metazoa > Chordata > Mammalia > Macroscelidea > Macroscelididae > Elephantulus > Elephantulus edwardii. The sequence goes on along the minus strand of NW_006399903.1, from coordinate 1,677,412 downwards.
CTTAAATATTGCAATTCTAGGCTTGAAATTGTTCTTCAGTTCCTTGAGCTTAAGAAATAATATTATGCTGAGTGAAATATCTCAGTCAGAAAGGGACAAATACTGCATGGTGCCACTGTTGTAGAATGGGTCTGACAGAAAAAAAAACAAACGGGATAAATTATGTATATTGTATTGAGACAGATGAGGGAAAGAACAGATTAGAGGTGATATATGATTGAGTATTATGGTGGTTAGCACAGGACTCCAGAATTAAGGTTGCATAGAGAAGTGTACTTGGGGTGGGGGGTGTGGGGGAAGGGATGGGGGAATTGTATACTAATGAAGGAATTTTTTTTTCTTTTATTTTTCGGAGCGGGGAGCAAACTGGTGGGGAGGGGTGCGGCAATGAATGAATGGAAATCCAAAACCTCTGTAAATGTGTATTAAAATTAATAAAAAAAAAAAGAAAAAAAAATACTGAGCAAGTTCGGCCCCTTTGATTTTCTGACTCTAGCTCTTTGCACATTTCCTTATAATATTTTACTTTGTCTTCCCGTGCTGCCCTTTGAAATCTTCCATTCAGCTCCTGAATTTCTTGATTTCTTCTGTTTGCTTTGACCTCTTGGTGCTCTAGTGCAATATTCAGAGTCCTTTCTGACATTGATCTTTGCCTTTTCTTCCTCGTTTGTCTTTGCACTGACCCTCTGTATTCTTCCTGGGTAATATTCTTGGTATCCTCCCACAGCTCATCTTGTCTTCACTCATTAGTGTTCAAGGCCTCAAACTTGTTGCTGAGATGGTTTTGAAATTCAGATGGGACAGACTTAAGATCCAATTTTGGTTCTGTGGATTTGATTTAATTTTCCTTAGCTTCAGCTTGAACTTGCATAGGAGTAGTTGATGATCTGTTCCACAATCAGAACCTGTCTTAGTTTTCACAGCTGATATTGAGCTTCTCCAGTGATTCTTTTCACAGATGTAATTGATCTGTTTCCTATGCTTACCATCAGGTGAAATCCATGTATACAGCCTGCATTTGTGTTTCTTATAAAAAGTAAGTCATTGCTTGTACAAAATTCTATCATTCTATCCGCAGCTTCATTTCTGTCTTCAAGTACATGTTTTCCAACAACTGATCTTCTTCTCTGTTCCCAACTTTTGCATTCCAGTCATCTTTATTGCATGTTTGATAGATATCTGACTGCAAAGATAGTAGAAATCTTCTTTGACTCTGATTGTTTGTGCACATATTTGAATGATAGGGGTATTCACTGGACTTCCCTTGTATGTGTATGTATGTTATCCTGTCACTCACAACATTGTATTTTTTTTCCTTTTTTTTTGAGGATTGTGAAAAGCTCTACAACATTGTATTTTAAGATGGATCTAGAATGGCTGCTTTTAACTGTGAAAATTGCCCCATTTTTCTCACCTTTTCATCTCTAGCCTAGTAGATCATATGATCACCTGACTCAGAATGCCCCTTGCCAGTCCATCTCATTGTGCGAATACCTAGAATGTCAATATTTATGCATTCCATTTCTTTCTTAACAATGTTCAAAATTAATAAAGGAGTGCATCGGGGTTGTATCCTCTATCCATACCTATTCAATCTATATGATAAACAAAGTATTTGAGTTGCTAGATAGGGTCGCTATGAGTCGTAGGCGACTCGACGGCACATAACAACAACAACAACAACAACAGACTCTATGAAGAAGAATATGAATTAGATTAAGAATAAGATTAGATGATTTTGCAGATGACACGACCCTGCTTGCCAAAAGTGAAGAAGACTTGAAAAACTTGTTGCAGAAGATAAAAGAATACAGCCTTCAATACAGATTGCATCTCAATGTACAGAAAACAAAAATCCATATCACTGGACCAAGAGGCAACACGATGATAGAAGGAGAAAAGATTTACATTGTCACGATTTCATCTTACTTGGATCCACAATCAACACCCTTGGTAGCAGCAGTCAGGAAATCAGGAAACATATTGCACTGGGAAAGTCTGCAGTAATGGACCACACCATTTCTTTGAGGAGTAATGTTATCAGTTTGAAGTCTGAGGTGCATGTGATTCAGGCCATGATCTTTTTGATTACTTGTTATGCAAATAAGAGCTGGACAATGAATAAGGATGATGGAAGAAGAATTGTTGTTTTCAAGCTTTGGTGCTGGAGAAGGGTATTGACTATTCCAAAAGAACAAACAAATATGTCTTGGAGAGGATGGAGGCAGAGTGCTCTTTGTAGGCAAAATGATGAGGCTTTGCCTCATATACTTTGGGCATGTTGCTAAGAAAGGCTATTCTTTGGAGAGGGACATTGTATTGGGAAGGCGGAGGGTTGATAAAATAATACTATTAACCAGGTGGATTGACACAGGGACTGCAGTAATGAACTAGTGTGCTAAGGCTTGTGAGGATGGATGGGGTTCAGAGCTATTGTGCACAGGGTAGGTATGAGTTGTAGACAACTTGATAGCACATAACAACAACATGTTTGTATAACATTATGCTATAGAAGCTATATAATGATCTTCCATGATCTGATAAACTAAACAGTTGTAGGAGAATTCAGGGTAGATTGCAACAGTCTCTAATCCTATCACAGCATACATATGGGGAGTTTCCCTAGGATATGGATTTTCATACCCTAGAATTTTTTCTTTATTCCTATTTAATATGAATGCTGAGGAAATAATTAAAAAATCTGGATTGTATGAAGAGGAATGTGATTTCAGGGTCAGGGAAAGACTCAACAACAATCTCCATTATGCAGATGGCCTAGTCTTGCTGGCAGAAACGGAAGAAGACTTGAAGCACTTACTACACAAGCTCAAAGACTAAAGACTTCAGTAAGGATTGCATTTCAATATCAAGAAAATAAAATCCTCATCGCTGGACCAATAAACATCATGTAGATAAAAAAAAAGAATTAAATTATCAAACATTTTATTTTACTTGGATTCACCATCAACACTAATGGTAGCATTCAAGAAATCAAAAGATCTGTTATATTGGCAAAATCTGCTGTCAAGGATCTATCCAAGGTGCTAAAGAGCAAGAATATCATTCTAAAGACTAAGGTGCATCTAATCTATGTCAAGGCATTGTCATTGCTTCCTATTCCTGTGAACATCAGACAATAAATAAAAAAGACAGAAAAAGATTTGATGACTTTGAATTGTGGTTTTGAAGAAGAATACAGAATGTCCCATGGATTGCCAAGAGAACAAACATCTCTACTTTAGAGGAAGTGCAAACAGGTGCTCCTTAGAGGCAAAGACAGTGGCATTTTATCTCCTATACTTTGTACGTGTTTTCAGGAAGGGCCAGCTGTTGGAAAGGGACTTCATACTGGGAGAGGCAGAGGAACAATGTGGGGGAAAGGAAGACATTACATAAGATGGATTGACTCAGTGACTGCAGCCATGGACTTGAATATTTAAAATATTGTAAGGATGGTGTAGGATGGAATATGATGTAAATCTGTTGCTCATAACGTCACTATAAAATTATAGTTGACATGACAGCATGTAATAATAACAACAAATGACTTTTAGTAGCTTTTAACTCATTCAAGGTGAAAGTGGAGGAAATGTATATAAGGATGGAGTATTCTTAGTATCATGAAAAAATAATGGCCAGTAGCAGGGGGCATCATTTTGATTCCGGGGCCCTTCTAGATGAAGCTTATTGATAAAGAGAAAGGCCAGGTGTCTAGAGAATGTGAGGCCTGTAGATGCTAAAGGACATTTTCCTCCAGAATCAACACAGAGCCTTCCCCTACTGTTGGCATTTTAAATTAAGAATCCGAGCCCCTGAAACTATAAGAGAAAAAAAAAACATTTGTTTGTTAAAGCCCCTGCCAGTGATATCTCTGCTATGGCAGCACTAGAAATCGGAGGCAGGAGCCTAGCACATAGATTGTACTTGATTAACTTGATGATGATAATGTTGATATTAATTCATTAAGAACAAGAAATCAATGAAATCTGCATAAGAAATGCCTTCTATCGTCCAATGGAAGTGGCACAACAAGACTTCTATTTGGAGTATGAGCATGGTATAATCAATTATTTTAATTATAGGGTGTACAATTCTCTCATGAATATTACATCAATCAAGTATCTGGCCTAAGGCTCTCCACATCACATTGTTCCCAGCTGCCATCAAATGGATTCTGACTTATGGAAATCCCATGTGTGCAGAGGAGACTAGTGTTCAGAGCAGTTTCAAGACTTTCTGAAGCTTTTTCAGAAGCAAATTACCAGACCTTAACATTGAGTGCCCCCAGAGAGCTTTGAACCACCAATCTTCTGTTTAGTAGTTCAGCACTTAATCATTTTCATCTCCCAGAGCCTCAGAGTATAAACAGACCAAAAAACCCTCCCCAAAGCAAAAACCAAAAACCAAAAAATTAATCCTTCTAAGAATCACACACATTTTTTCAATGACTTTTAAAATGTTTTTCAGATGGAGAAACATCCTACCAATTTTCAATTTGAACTACTACAATTTTACTCTGCATAATTAGGAAACAATTAAATATATACATTAAAAAATAACCAACAAATCTAATGGACCCCAAATATACATCTAAATGCTCTATCTTAAAGGAATTATATTATAAGTATTAAAACACGAGAAATTTGGGCCAGGTTTGGTGATACTATAAAAATATATTGAACATAATTCATAGATAAGAATTATTTTCCATTGCTAATGTTTCTTACACATTTATTAAAATGTCTTCTCAAAATATAGAAATAAATATTAAGTATTCACATTGCTGTTGTTAAGTGCCGTTGTCATAGTTGACTCATAGCAGTCCTATGAACGAAAGTCCTGAGCATATATAACTTTCAATGTTTCCCTACGGCAAGCTATTTCACAAGTGGATGCTACTCCTGCTTCCAAGCTTATTTTAATTTGAGAGCTCTGTCAAACACTGTCCACCATGAGCAACCATTATCACATTTGACACATCAGTGTCACAGTATTTACCATTACAGCAACCACGAGTTACCTCTGTACAGCAAATTGACAGACCAGAGTTATACTACTTAGAAGAATGTTTGACTGAAAAAAAACTAAAACCAGGCCTAAGGGCCCAAATGCCTTTTTAAATAGGAGGCCAAGTCCAAACCACTCACATCCAATTGTGAGCAACAGACCACACCCAAGCCTCAACCCAAACAGAAAACAGAGCTTTGCAGAATCCAGAAGCTCCGCTCATCTTCCCAAACTTTAAAGCAGCCAGTATCCACATACCAAGGGGTGGGGGGGGGGAACCCTATCAAAATGATATCTAAAGAATTTCAAATCCAACATCAACAGGATAACAATGTCTTAAAATTTCTGTGTTAATTTGTGGTCCTTCTTTGTCATAACTGAACACTTCTTGGTTTCGATGTTTTGCATTACATGTGACACCACCAGCTGCTCGAAAGATGGAGTCCTGTGAACACCTCCAGCCTCAGAATCTGTATGAAGCTCCAACTATGAGTTAAAATTGACTTGAAAACTGTGAGATTAGTATGAAAGGAAACCAACTTGATGTTCAAACACAAAATCTATATAAAGAGCTCAGCTCTTAGGCTCTGACGTTCTCGTCCTCTTTGGAGGGTAAATATCAGCCATTCAACCCAAGATGATAGATATCACGATCTTTTAAATAGAGAGAAGGAAAATATCCCACTCTATCTGATTATGCAAAAGTGACTGACCAGCCTATTCAATTCTGCATGCAGGAATCATCCTTCAAATCATCTATCTATCTGGAAGGTGGGTAGTTCAGATCCACCACCCATGGAGAAAGACAGACAGTTTTCTCTTGTAAAGATCTAGGATACCTAGCGAAGCTTGCTATGCATGGGAGCCAAATCGAGAGGAAAGGGGTTTGTCTTAATTTAAATCTTTAAGGGAGGAAACTATTCATATTTCTCTCTTGGAGCAGCTGGTTGTCTAACATTTAAGTTGCCTACCTAAAGCTCAGAGTATTTAAAATGTTATATAAATTTTCACAAAAATAACAATAAAAAATAAAACTACATCTATACTCATGTCAAGGTACAACAGGCCGGCTTCAGCTTTATGGAAATCACTGACTGCTGTTTCTTACTGTTTTTATTATGTGCTGGAAGCAACTCATATCTGATTCTCCAGGGGGTTTTCAGAGGCTGTCAGTTACACAGAAGGCTGTAAGTTGCACAGAAGGCTGTCAGTTGCCTATTTTTCTCTCATGGAGCACGCACTGGATTTGAACCACGAACCTTTGCCCTGGCAGTGCAAATCCTTCCCACTAAGCCAACCCCAAAGGCATTCAGTTTAAATCCACCAGCTACTTTGTGGGATAAAGTTGGGCAATCCCCTTGCATGCGATTTAAGGCCTCTGAGAACCCACTGGAGAATCAGCTATGGATGGATTCCGACTCAGTAGTACATAATAACAACAAGAAGATACCAGGGCTCCCTCATTACTGATTACTGATTACTGGAACAAAATTCCAAAACCTACTACCTCCAAGCTTATTGGAGCATATAACTGTCCCACAGCATTTCTGAGTCTGTAAGTCTTTATGGGAACAGTCTGCCTCAACTATCTTCTGTGTAGGGGCTGGTGACTTGACCTACACACCCTTTGAGTACTAGTTGAATGCTTAACTAGAGTGCCAGCAGAGTTCATTAGTGCATCAGGAACAATAAAAATTAAGGAATTGTGTAAGCTTACAGTCTATTTTTTTTTAAACAAAAACATATAAGCTTGCAATATTTCCCTGAGAAGTCTGCAGTTAGGGACCTCTCTAAATTATTGAGGAATTATGATGTAAGTTTGAAGATTAAGCTGCATCTGATTCAGGCCATGATCTTTCTGACCACTTGCAATGCATCTGAGGGCTGCACAATGAATAAGGATGAGAGAAGAAAAATCATCGGTACCTTTGAGCTCTGGTGTTGAAGAAGAGCACTGAACATCCCGTGGAGGGCCAGTAGAACAAACAGATATGTCTTGGAGAAAGTGCAGCCACTTTGGAGGCAAAGATGATAAAGCTTCACCTCACATACTTCGGGCATGTTGTTACAAAAGGCTGTTTCTTGGTGAGAGATGTGACGTTCAGAAAAGCAGCAGGTTGTGAAAGAGAGGAAACTGTTGACCAGCTGGACTGACACAGTGACTGCCTCAGAAGGCTCCTGTGCGTCAGGAAGTGTGAGGATGGCACAGGAGAGGGCTGGGTTCAGATCTGTTGTTCACTTGTACTTGACTCGACCGCACCTAACAACAACAACAACGACACAGTTTATGTTTAGGAAGCAGTTATTTAAGCTAAGCTTTCTGCTTGTTTATTTCACAGAATAACTGACCTTGTTGAATAAGTCACCAGGAGGTGGACTCTGACTCTACCAAGCTAAAGTAGCAGAGATGAAAACCCTGCATGATCCTACAGAGACATCTCGTCAATCACCACTGTGCATAAGCCCATCCTCGCAGCCACGGCGTCAATCCATTTCCTTGAGGGTCTTTTTCTTTAATGACTTTTCCCAGCATTATGACCTTTTCCAAATATTAGCCCCTCCTAACAGAAGGACTGAAGGATTTTTTTTTTAAGTCAGTTGGTTTTATTTTTTTAAAATATACACTATGATGCAGAAAACTCTGGTGTCAAATTGACAAACATACACATCTTTATTCACTAATTGAAGTAAATCAAGATCTCCCAGAACCCACATTTTGTAGAGAAATGTATGGACCAGCTGGTTAACCAGGCTGGGTAGAGCCTAATTGAGTCTGTTTGCATGACCTGGGAACGTCTCTGTACTCATTTCCTTACTTATTAAGTGCAGATAACGGCAGTATTGCTAAGACAGTCTCTTCCTGCTCTTCTTACCTCTAGGGAGCACCTCAGTTGCACTTCTACAGCAGGTTGGTTTGTTCTTTTTGGCAGCCTGTAGCATATTCAATTCTCTTCGCCTACACAAAAATGCAAGGGCATCGATTCTTAATTCATTTTCCTTGTTAATTGTCCAACTTCCACATGCACATTAAGCAATTGAAATAAAAGCTTGAGTCAAAAAGTACACCTTAGTGTTTAAGAGGAAATCCTTGCTCTTTGGCACTTTAATGTGGTCCTTAACAGCATCTATGCCCAAGGCAATAGATCTTTGTATTTGACTATTGCTTCCATGGGTTTTGATTGTGAACTAAGTAAAAGGAAATGATGGATAACTTCAATCTTTCCTCTATTAATTAGGATATTACCTATTGGTCCAAATGTGAGGATTCTTGTTTTCATTATATTGTTGTTGTGGACCGGAACCACAGCTCACCCTCTGGTGGATTTTCAGAGGCAGTTTATCACATGAGAAGAAATTGCCCATCCTTCCCCCACAGAACAGCTGGTGACCACAAATCATGTGCCTTCGGGATTGTAGTGCAGCTTCTTGCCACTAGGCCACCAGTTTTCATTATTATTCTGAGGGTGTAATGCATATAGAAATCTGTAGCTTTACACATAATTAAGAAAATCAAAGAGTAGTGAATATACCATGGACTGCTAGGAGAACAAACAAGTTTGTCCTGGAGAAGGTGAAACCAAGCTGATCCTTGGAGTCAAGGATTCTGAAGCTTCTTCTGACATACATTGGGCATGTTGCAAGGAGGGACCGGTCCTTGGAGAGGGACATCATGTTTAAGAGGGTGGAGGGACAGCACAAGAGAGAAAAACCTTCGATGAGATGTATTGGTTCAGTGACTAGGATTATGGAGATAGATGTGTTGGAGACAATAAGATTGGCCCAGGATAGAGCAGGGTCTGAGGTCACTATGAGTTGCAGGTGACACGACAGCACATAACAACATCAACAATATTGAAATGTTGTTAACTGCTGAAGCACTGCTCTGGTACAATAATCCTGTGTTCAATAGACTAACCATTCCGTGGTCCTGTGCCATCAACTCACAGGGTGCGATGTTTGAGCCCGTTGTTACAGCTGTTGCACACCACACATCTATCTTTTTTTTAAACTCATAAAATAATGAATCAATTTTGTACATATATCTTTCAGTGAAGTAGATGACATTATTCTAGGTGAGCTAATATTTTGTTTGCTGTCTCCAAATTATCTAACCTCCAGCAACATCTCGTCACTGCACTCTAAACAGAATCTTTTTATCACCTCTTGCTCTGGCACGTGGTAACTACTTAAGTACAAAAATCTTTGGTTTAAACGTTTAATATATTTGCTTCTTTTGTGTAAACGATTTGATACAGCATTTATCCTTTAGTTGTTGTTGTTGTTATGTGCCGAGTCGCTTGTGACTCATAGCGACATAGTGTACAAGAGCTCTAAATGCTGTTCTATCTTGTGCCAACTTAGCCATCTCAAACGCACTATTCCCGCCACTCCAGTCACAGAATTGATCCATCTCATTGAAGATCTTCCTCTCCTGTGCCGCCCCTTCACTCTGCCAAACATGATGTCCGTCTCCAAGGGCCAGGCCCTCCTTGCAACGTGCCCAAAGTATGTCAGATGAAGCTTCAGAATCCTTGATTCCAAGGAGCATTCCGGCTTCACTTTCTCCAGGACAAACCTGTTTGTTCTCCTAGCAGTCCATGGTATATTCAACACTCGTCTCCAGCACCATAGCTCAAAGGCATCAAGTCTCTTTTAATCAACCCTATTAATTGTCCAACTCTCTGATGCATAGCACGTAATTGTGAAGACTATAGCACGAATCAGGCACACCTTAGTCTCCAGTCTGACGTTGTTGCTCTTCAGTACTCTTCAGAGGTCCTTCACAGATGACTTTCCCAATGCAATTCATCTCTTGATTTCCTGGCTGCTATTACCAAGCGTGTTGACTGTGGAACCAAATAATCTAAAATTGTTAACTATCTCAATTTCTTCACCATCCATATTGAAGTTGCCAATTGGCTCAGTGCTAAGAATCTTTGTTTTCTTGATGTTGAGCTTCAGTCCATATAGGAGGCTGCAGTCCTTAATCTTCTGCAGCAAGCACTTCAGGTCTTTCTCAGTTTCAGCAAGCAGGGTTGTTTCATTTGCATAACACAGGTTGTTGATGATTCTTCCACCAATCCTGATGCCACATTCCTCTTCTTATAGCTTAGTGTCTCACATGATCTGTTCTGCATACAGATTGAAAAGGTATGGAGACAGAATACATCCCTGATGAACCCCCTTCTTGATTTTGAACCATGTAGTGTCTCCTTGCTCTGTTCTGACAACTGCCTCATGGTCCAAGTATAGGTTTCGCATTAGCACAATCAAATA
>NW_006399903.1:1665573-1666158 GCF_000299155.1 Elephantulus edwardii | reverse complement strand
CTCAGATCTGTTCCTGAGATGGTTTTCAAATTCGAGTGGGATAGACTTAAGATCAAATTTTACTTCCCGTGGACTTGATTTAATTTTCCTCAACTTCAGCTGTCTGACTTATTTGATTGAACAGAATATCCTCAATATTAACTGCTATGGTGACATGGTCGAGTCCATGGTATGCATGTGTCATTCATTAACTGGTAGATATTCCATTGATTTTACCTTTGGCTACCTTGAAGAGAAACATTATGCTTGGAAGGGTGGAGGGACAGTGCAAAAGAGGAAGACCCTCAATGAGAAGCATTGATTCAGTGACTGGAGTAGTGGGGATAGATATGTCAGAGACAGTAAGATTGGCACAAGCTAGAGTGGAGGTTAAGGCTGTTGTTCAAATGGTCACTATCTACAGGCTACTCAACAGCACATGACAACAATATCAACAACAATGACCGTGAATCCGTGAATAGTGCTACAACACACTGCTGTATGGATGTCTACTTGCCAGTGCTTTCAGATCCCTTGGGTATACATATACGTAATTGACCTGATTGCAAATATTCTTTCATTTTGTTTTTGGTGTGTGTGTGTGTG
>NW_006399903.1:1653817-1663317 GCF_000299155.1 Elephantulus edwardii | reverse complement strand
ACAATAATTTGGAAAGGCCCCTAACTGCAGATTTTCCCAGTGCAATGTGTCTCCTTATTTTCTGACAGATCCAAGCAAGATGAAGCTGTTGACACTTTCAATGGGATACGCATCTGTACTTGTACCTCAGCTCTGATTTCCTTGGGGTATAACAGTGGAATAGCTGTGTCAAAGGAGGTTTCTATCTTCATCTTTTAGAGGAAACATCAGACTGCCTTCCATATTGGTTGGACCATTTAAAAATACCGTCAGCAGTGCATGAGAGTTCTAATTTCTCTGCAACCTTGTCGACATTGTTTAAGATCTTGATAAACTTGGTTATTGCTGCTGGGGTGGGATAGTATCTCATTGCATATGATGAATCTATTTAAATGTTTTTTATTATATGCACTTGACTTGATGGCATCTAATAACAACAATCCGTCTTAAAGAGGGATTTTAGAAATATTAAAATCTATTAACATTTATCTTTGTACCTTTAATTATATAAGTATTAATATGTTTGTAAATATTAAATACACTAGCAAAAATATTCAAAACATTTTTATGCTTTACCTATGATATCAAGCTACTTTCCTTAGCAGTTGATCACTTGTGTTTGACAAGGAGATTTAATACAAGTTAATATACTTCTGATATTTCGTTCTTCATTCAGTGGCTGTTATTGTTCTTATAACTATATATACATTTTAATTTTTCATTTAAATTTAGATACACCTACAAAATAAGACTTTTGCCTTCTCTTTTAGATTAATTTAAAATAATATTCACTAGAAAATTTGAACTAGCGGCCAAGTTTTATGTGAGCATTTAAAGTTCCTGGAGTCACAGGTATATTCAGTCGTTTATGATTATGAGCAATGTTCCTTTATAAAGTATGACAGAGAGGGATATAACAGGAGAATGTGTGTGAAATCCAATTTTATGTGAATTATTATCTCCTCAGTTTCTGAATTCCTTAGCACTTCATGCCACCCCTTGCGTGCTCTCAGCTGATGAGTCTGCCGTGACTAAAATCTGGCTTATATCCTAATTGTGTTGCTCGGTTCCCTTAAGTAGATGACATGTGGTGAACTCATGCACAAGGGAATAAAATGCGGCCTAGCCCTGTGCCGTAGTCACGATCAGTTGTGGGTTACATTATTGTGATCCACAGCATTTTCACAGATTAACATTCAGAAGTTGAGCTCTGAGCTTTTCTGTCTATTTCAGTGTGAAAGTGTCTCTAAAAACCTAGTTACTAACAGGGCATCAGGGAATAAAAGTTGGAGAGGATGGAAACAATGCCTTTCGCCTTGTTGTGCCTCAGAGTTGGAACTGGCCCCTAGCTGACCCTCCGGTGGGTTGTCAGAGGTAATACATCATGTGGGAGGAGTTTGTGCATCCTTTTCTCAAGAAGCACCTGGTGGATTTGAACTCTGTGCCTTTGATACTGGGCCACCAGAGCTCCCTGACATGAGAAGTGTGAATTCTACCACTGAAGCACTATTATATATTAATAAACAAATAGTCTAGTTTTCATGAATGAATTACACACACACACACACACACACACACACACACACACACACCTCTAAATGGGATTTCTATACTTTAAAATTGACAGGAAATTTCAAACCTCTTTCACTGAATTTCCATAGATCCCATGGGTACTATGAGATACAACCTGGAGTGCAAACTGATTTGGAGTTCTTTTAAGAGCAATGCTCTTTCTGGGGTAAATACCATATGCCTGGTATTTATGGAACCCATCCCCCAATTCTATCACATAATGTAGACTTTATTTAGTCAGTAGATCTGCTAACTTCTAATCAGAATGACTGAGGTATTACTCCATAAGTATTTCTGCTTACCAGAATCTCCCTCGCTCCCCCCATCAATACAGAATCGACACAGTCGTCTGTCATTAGAATGTTTTTCTTTATCCTTCCTCCTTTCTCCTTTCTTAATCCATGAAATCCTACTTCATCCTTTGTTATCCTTTTTTAAATTCCTACTTGATTTAGCTCCTAATTATGTAAATAGTGGTTTGTACAAAACAGTTTCAGACAGATACAAATTGCCCATAGATACTATATATTGCTAAGATCACATGAATACCTACCACATTCTTATAATCACTGTTGAAAGAATAAGTTACATTCAGGTGCTTTCAAATCACAGCATAAAGAAAGCATATCAACCACAACCAATCTTATGATTTCAAATATGTAACCAATTGCCTGGTTACACATGTTAACAACTTCAGCTTACTTGGATCCACAATCAGCCTCAGGGACCAGCACTCAGGAAATCAGGAGATGTATTGCACTGGGAAAACCTACAATGAAGGACCTCTCTAACTTATTGAGGAATGATGATGCCAGTTTGAGGATTAAGGAACACCTGATTTAGGCCATTATCTTTCTAATCTTTTGCTATGCATTTTAGAGCTAGACAATGAATAAGAATGACAGAAGAAGATACTTTTGAGATGTGGTGTGGTATGGAGTACAGAACATCCCGTAGACTGTCAAAAGAACAAGCAAAGATGCTGTTGGAGAAAGTGCAGCCAGAGTGTTCCATGGGAGCAAAGATGATAAAGCTTTGTCTCACATACTGAGGGGATGTTGCTAGGAGAGGCTTTTCCTTAAAGAGGGTCGTCATGGTTGGAAAGGCAAAGGGTTGGTGAGAGAGAGGAAGACCCTTAACCTGGTGGATTGACACAGTGACTGCCACAATGGCCTCTACTGTGTCAGGAAGTGTGAGGATGGTGCAGGATAGGACAGAGTTCAGATCAGTTGTTCATAGGGTCGCTGTGGGTCATACTTGACTTGACAGCACCTACAACAACCACCACCAATTATCCAACAGTAACAACCACCAATTACTTACTTGATCTTTGCCCCTGGATATGTCAAGGACAAAGAAACTTATTATTTGGTTCCATCTCTAGGCCAAATTCCTTGTCAGATATTCTTGTATTTACAGTTTCTTTAAACTTTCACATTGGTTTGTATAGGGATCTGATTAGTATTTGATTCTTGAGTTGAATTTCAACTTCAAACCATTTTGATGAGTATTAATATTCTGTATGTACAGGACATATCAGACACTGCATAAATATTGGAAGGAAGAAAAGAAGGAAAGAAGGAAGGAAGGAAGGAAGGAAGGAAGGAAGGAATTGATTGGATGATCAGGTGAAAGTAGAAAGCAAATATATGAAAACCTCTAAAACCTATTGCTGAGTTTCAAAGTCTGCATGTCCTTTTAGCTGTGTGGGCTAATTTTCCCTCCCTTCTTTTGCAGACTGCATTAATATTACCAAACAGAATTGCATTTAAAATTCAACACCAAGAGCTATTTCCATTTCAAAATTGTACCAGTTATTGAAAACATATTTAGTGGCGCTACGAAATGGCCTGGGAGCTTCCCAAGTGTGTTATGCACTTTGTAATGGGGTTATGACTGTCTTCTAAAAAATTGCTTATCTAGTCACCATTAAATAAAAAGAGGGGGAAAGTCACAGAAATAAGTTTCATTCTGTACACAGAATAAGTCAACAAACTCTACAACTCTTTTTTTTTTAAATTGCTTTTTGTTTTGTTATGTTTAATGCCCTAGAACCCAAGAATTAAAGAAAACAACTATAGGGAAATAAGGTGGTTTAAAAACGAAAATCAGTTTTAGGATCAAATCATAGAAGTGGCGGAGTGAAAGGTGGTGGCAAAGGAGCAGAGGTACAATTATATCTCAAGCAATAAAGCATGCATGAGATTAAAAGTCTCCTTTATGTCCAAGATCCTCCCAAGATGAAGCATATCTGAGTGTATTTGAAGCAACTTTCCATTGACAGTAGTCAGTGTGTCAAATATACATTATATAATATAATGTTTCTTCTAAAGCTTAAGGTCTCTCACATCAGAAAAAAATCCACTTCATTTGAATAATTATTACTCTATTATTACTTCATTCATTACTGCTCTTGAGTTGGTTCCAGCTAATAGGGTCCCTCCACTGGGTTTCAGAGGCTGTAAATCCCATGGCGTCTTTGGTGGGCTGAATCACCAGAAATTTACAGCCTTTGAGTTAGGAACACAGCTTGCTGAGGACGACATCCCTAGAGTTGCCTTCTCTATGATTGGGTGCCAGAAAATCATTTCACTGTGCATTTATTTGTCATATATATCCTTCCATACATGTGCAGACATATCCATAAGAAAGGGTTTTCTAACTTGGAATAGTTGTTGGTACTTGCTCTGGAGCCAACTGCAACTCATAATGATCTTATGTATCAACAAATGAAACACCGTCATGTCCTCTTTCATGTCCTCTGGCATCGATTAGGTCCTTTGCTGGTGCTATTCATTAATCTGTCTAATGGAGTGTTTCTCACACTTTTTTCTTTCACAGACAAAGGCCTCATAGCTACCTTCTGCAGGTTTTTTGGAGGCTACAAATATAACTGGAGAAGAGTATTGAATGTACCATGGACTGCCAAGAAAACAAACAGACCCATCGTAGAGAGGATTAAACCAGGCTGCTCCTTGGAGGCAAGGATTCTGGGGCTTCATCTGACATACTTTGGACATGTAAGGAGAGACAGGTCTTTAGAGAGGTACATGATGCTGGGTAGAGTAGAGGGACGGCGCAGGAGGGGAAGACCCTGTATGAGATGGATTGATTCAGTGACTGGGGTAATCGGGATGGGTGTGTCAGAGGCAGCGTGATTGGCACAGGATAGAGCAGGGTTTAGGGCTGTTGTACATAGGGTCGCTATGAGTCGCAAATGACTCGATGGCACATAACAACAACAACAACAACATAAATATAAATATAACAGGAGGATATTACTCCTCTTTCTCCTTTCAAGTAGCTGATGGATTCACATACACATATATTGTTGTTGTTGTTGCTGTTATGCTCCATCAAATTAATTATTACCCATAACAATCCTGTTGACATCAGATTGAAACTTTGCCCCATCCTGAGCCATCCTTACGAAGGCATCAAAATTACCATGGCTTGAATGGGTTACAAAGAAGTAATTTTGAAGACTAAAGTGTGCCTCTTCCAGCCATGGTATTTTCAGTCACCTCCTCTGCACAGGCAAGGCGAACCGTAAAAAAGTAAGACTGAAGAAGAGTCGATGCCTTTTCAATTGTGATGTTGGCAAAGAATACTTGCTAGATCACCGACTGCCAAAAGAATAAACACATTTGTCTTGAAGACCTGCAGCCAGAATGCTCTTTAGGAGCGAGGATGGGAAAACTCATCGCACATACTCTGGGCATTGTTCTCGGTGAAGGAGAGGGTCGTCCACACAAGGAAGATCCTCCGCAGGATACACTGACACGGTGGCTGTAACAATGAGCTCATGTCCAGCAGTGATCATGTGGATGGTACAGGACTGGGCAGCACTCCATTCTGTTCTAGGTAGAGCCATGAAGAGTAGTAACTGACTGGCTGTCACCAAATAACAACAGCCTATTTACGATTACACTCTATCAAGTTCTTTTCTAGTGATTGATCTTTCCTGTTGATGTGCTTAAAGTAAACAAATTGACGTTTCACCATCCTTGCTCATTTTCCTGGCAGTCCACAGAAAACGTCATGCTTTTGCCAACACCATAGTTTGAATATGCATCAATTCTTGTTTAGTCTGCTTTATCTGTATTTCCTCCAGCTTCCCCCAGCCCGGTTTTCCAGCTCTCTCATGCAGATGAATGATAGAAAAAAGATGACTTTTGTCAGGAACACCTTAGTTATCAGAATGACATCTTTGATTTTAAAGCATTAAAGTGTATCTTACCACCCAAAGCTGTCTTCATAATCATGGGCATAAATTCTACTACTAGAGATTGTTTCTCTAATTCTAGGATGAGATTATAGGAATTTACTTTTCTTTCGTCTTTGTTGTTGTTAGGTACCGTGGAGTTGAGTATGAGTCATAATGACCCTATGAACAAAAGATTAGACCCATGTCCTGTCCTGTGCCATCCTCATCATCTCTGACATAATCGAGTTCATTGCGGCAGTCGCTGTGTCATTCCATTCAGTCGAGAGTCTTGCTCTTCTGCTGACCCTAAACCTTTCCAAACGTGATATCCCTTTCCAGGGAAAAGCCTCTTCTAACATTATGCCCAAAGTATGTGAGATGAACCTTCGCCATCCTTGCCTCCAAGAAGCAATCTGGTAGATTAAAATTGTTATTGTGTTCAGTGAAGTCAGAACTGACCCATAGCCGACACTTCAGCAGGTTTTCAGAAGCAGTAAATCACATGGGAGGAAATTGTCCATGCAACTCTCAGAGTAGTTAATGGATTCAAACTGTGTGCCTTTGGGCTTAAAGCGCAGCTTCTTACTTTTAGGCCATGAGAGCTCCCAAGACTAGTCCGTCTTAATCTAGAAGCTCTACTAAAACCTGTTAACCATGCTGAGGAACATAGCCTAAATCAAGCACACCTTAGTCTTCAAATTGAAATCATTGCTCCTCACGAATTTGGAAGGTCCCTGAGAGCAGAGTCACCCAAAGCAATATGTCTCCTGATATCCTGACTTGCTGGTACAAGGGTATTGATTGTAGATCCAAGTAAGATAAAATTGTTGACAATTTCGAGATAATAATGATAAAGAACCAATGACATTGAAGGAAGAAGTCCTAGCTGTACTGGAGACATTGGAAAAACAAGGTTCTAGGAGCTTATAGAATATCATTTGAGATGTTTCAATTAAAACATAGAACACTGGAAGCTCATTCACTTATGCCAAAAAAATATGGAAGATAATTACCTGGCCAACTGACTTGAAGAGATAAAACTTGTGCTTGTTTCAAATAAAATTAATCAAAATAGAACACAGAATTATGGAATAATGTAATTAATATACAACTCAAGTAAATTTCTGCTGCATAACTAAGAAACTAGGGGTAGTAAATATAAGGGAACTTCATAAATAAAAAGAACTGATAGTTGGTATAGATGATCTTAGAGACAGAAATGAGGCTGGGGGTTGAATGATAGAATATTCTACAATGACTTGTTCATTGCAAATACTTAAAAAAATATAAGCAGCAACTAACTTATATATGGACCTCACCTGATAGAATATATAGAAATCATATTGACTACATTTATGGAAAAAGTGAGGAGGACTTGAAGTACTTGCTGTAGAAGATCAAAAGAAGGCAGCCTTCTATATGGATTACATCTCAATGTCAAGAAAACAAAATAATTCTCACTACTGGACTGAGAGGGAATCTCTTGATAAATGGAGGAAAGACTGAAACAGTTAACAACTTAATCTTACTTGGATCTACAATCAACATGCCTGGTACAAGCAATCAGGAGAACAAAGACATATCTCAATGCACAAGTCTGCTGTCAGGGACCTCTCCAAATTATTGAGAAGTAAATGCTTTCGGCAGAATATTAAATGATCCAGGAAGTATTAAAAGAAGATGGAAAGAATATACTGAGTCACTGTACCAAAAGGAATTTGGAAGACACAGAAGAATTTCATAAAACAACATATGAACAAGAGCCTATGGTGATGAAGGAAGAAGTTCAGGCTGCTTTGAAGGAAATGGCAGAAAATAAGGCCCCAGGAATAGATGGTATACCAATTGACATATTTCAGCTAACAGATGCTGCCCTGGATGCGATCACCAAGTTGTGCCAAGAAATCTGGAGAACAATCACTTGGATAACTGACTGGAAGAGATCTATATTTGTTCCCATCCCAAAGAAAGGTCACCCAGCAGAGTGTGGAAACTATAGAACAATCTCATTGATTTCACATGCAAGCAAGATTCTACTGAAGATTATTAAAAAATGACTGGAATAGCACATCAGCAGAGAACTGCCGGAAGTCCAGGCTGGGTTTAGAAGGGGTGGTGGTACTCGGGATATTGTAGCTGATGTTAGATGGATCTTCGCTGAAAACAGGGAATACCAGAGGAATGTCTATCTGTGTTTCATTGACTATGCAAAGGCATTTGACTGTGTAGATCATAACAAACTGTGGCTGACTCTGAGAAGAATGGGAATCCCAGAACACTTGATCGTTCTAATGTGAAACTTATACTTGGACCAGGAGGCAGTCATCAGAACAGAGCAAGGGAACACTGCATGGTTCAAAATTGGGAAGGGCGTGCGCCAGGGATGCGTCCTGTCTCCATATCTTTTCAACCTATATGCAGAACAGATTATCTGGGAGGCTGGGCTCTATGAGGAGAAATGTGGGGTCAAGATTGGTGGAGGATCTATCAACAATCTGCGTTATGCGGATGACACAACCCTGCTTTGTGAAACTGAGGAGGACCTGAAGCACCTGCTGCAGAGGGTCAATGACTGCAGCCTACAATATGGATTGAGGCTCAGTGTCAAGAAGACAAAGATTCTCACCACTGGACCAATTGACAGCATCAGGATGGAAGGTAAAGAGATTTAGATTGTTCACCACTTTAGTTTGCTTGGCTCCACAGTCAACACTCTTGACACCAGTAGTGAGGAAATGAGAAGACATATTGCCATTGGAAAGTCTGCTGTTAGTGACCTCCCCAAAGCACTAAAGAGCAATGGTGTCTCTCTGGAGACTAAGGTGAGTCTGATATAGGCCATGGTCTTTGCAATCACTTGTTATGCATCAGAGAATTGGAAAATGACCAAGGAGGATAGAAGGAGAATTGATGCCTTTGAGCTGTGGCACTGAAGAAGAGTATTGAGGGTACCATGGACTGCTAGGAAAACAAACAGATTCATCCTGGAAATGGTTAAACCGGGTGACTCCTTGGAGGCAAGGATTCTGAGGCTCTGTCTAACATACTTTGGACATGTTGTAAGGAGAGACTGGTCCTTGGAGAAGGCCATCATGCTTGGTAGGGTGGAGGGACAGCGCAGGAGGGGAAGGCCCTCTATGAGGTGGATTGATTCAGTGCATGGGATAATCGGGATGGAAGCGTCAGAGTGCAATCGGCACAGGACAGAGCAGAGTTTAGGGCTCTTGTACATAGGGTCGCTATGAGTCGCAAATGATTCGATGGCACATAACAACAAAAACAACAATAGGGTTAGTTTGAGGACTAAGATGTGCCTAATTCAGGCCAGGATCTTTTTAATCACTTACTATGTGTATGAATTCTGAGTAATAAAGACGGATGACAGAAGAATAATCTATTCCTCTGAACTGTGGAAGAAGAATACTGAATATCCCATGGGCTGGCAAAAGAACAAACACATAAATCTTGGAGAAAGTGCAGCCAGAGTGTTCCTAATAGACAAAGATGATAAAGCTTCATCTTGCATAATTCAGGCACGTTGCTGCTGCTGTTGTTGTTAGGTGCTGATGGGTCAAGTACAACTCATAGCAACCCTATGAACAAAAGACTTAAACCCTGCTCTATCCTGTTGTTGTTATGTGGCGTCAAGTCATTTACGACTCATAGCGACCCTATGTACAACAGCCCTAAACCGTGCTCTATCCTGTGCCATCTCATTGCCTCTGACACACCCATACCGATT
>NW_006399903.1:1648065-1651942 GCF_000299155.1 Elephantulus edwardii | reverse complement strand
CTTCATCTGACATACTTTGGGCATGTTGCAAGGAGGGACCAGTCCTTGGAGAGGGACAGCACAGGAGAGGAAGACCCTCGGTGAGATGGATTGACTCAGTGACTGGAGTAGTGGTGGTAGGTGTGTCAGAGATGATAAGATTGGCACAGTATAGAGCAGAGTTCAGAGCTGTTGTACATAGGATTCCTTTGAGTCACAAGCAACTCAATGGCACATACCAACAACATCTATCCTGATGCTGCCTATTTGCCTGGTGCTGTGGACTGTACTGCTATATCTTCACTACTTAAAACACTTCACTAACACAATTTTCCTGTCGTTGTTGTTAAGTGCCATCCAGTCTCAGGTGACTCAGAAAACCTATGAAGGAGATTCCTTGACACTTGGGTGCCTTTCATCCTCTCTCCAGGTTCATAGGGTTTCCAGAGGCAAGCCATCATGAAAGCAGATGCCTCTCCTGCTTCCAACCTTGCTTTAATCTGGGAGCTCCACCCCACTCTCTGTCCGCATTGGGTAGCCAACCATTAACACATTTCACACATCAGTGTCACAGTGTTCAGCCTCACAGCAACCACAAGTTACAGCTGTAGGGCAACTTGTACTCCAGAGCTATACGACCTAGAGGAATGTTTGAACAAAAACAATGAAAGACAGGCCCGAGGGCCATGGATTAAAAATCACCCACCTTGGCTCGGTAGCATCACTTTCTGTCCACTGGGCCTGCTGATCTCACTCTATATACAATTTTCCTAGGTACAAGAAAAAAATGTATTTTAACTCCTCATCTATAAAATATAAGACAGACAAATTTAAATTAATGACAAAATTTCCACTGAGTCAGCAAATCTTTCATGGCCGTGGGCTATGGTAGATCTTTATTCATGTAACTCTTGGCCTAGTCTATGCATTACACTGATCAACAGTCGCAGAGTCCTGCTGAGGTCATAGTGTTCACTTACATCATAATAGCCTGAGCAGAAGTTACTCCAGCAAGGTAACAGTGAGTGGCAGACTGCTAAGCCACACGTGCACTGAGGAAGACTGAAGAGAGATTTGGGGAGGGACTGTTTTACCAGGGCTTTGTTCTTGTTGAATTTGTCGACTTAATTCTGAGTCATCAATTCATCACTTGGAAGATAAGAGTAAAGAGTAAACAGGATCAGATTTGAGTCACCGTTCAAAGAACAGAACTAGGAAACACGCACTAAAAAGAAAACATCACAACCTGTAGACACTGAAGGATCTTTGAAAAAATCAAAACTCACAAGGTAAGCATTTTCTGTGGGAATACTGTAAACAGAAAACATTTTCTAAGATGGGAAGGAAAGAGAATTTGTAGTAGTATCAGGGAAGGAACAAAGGGAGGAAGAGTCTGGAAGAGGAAAGGGAAAGACATAGAGGAGGCAGAGAAAGGAGAGACAGAGAAGAGATGGGTGGATATTCATCTTTGTGAGGGCCCAGGTGCTCTGAGAACAAAGGAATGGTCTAAGTGACTCTGGATGCTATTTCTTCTTCTTTGGACTTCTGCTAGACATAGAACGTCAGTCTGGGCTACTTTGTCACAGACATGGTTCCTTAATCAGAGACTAATTTTTCTCACAAAACCTCTTTCACTTTATTTCTGACTAAGGGCATAAGGAAAGTAAATGATAGTTTTAGAAATGTTCTAGTAATACTTTACCCTTCTAAAGAAGAAGAAAGTATGGTACATTGAAGAAGAAATGGAAACAAACAAATCCCTAGTGACTATTGAACACTTGTTTGTGTGGGGATGTTTTTGTTGTTGCTTCTGTTAGGTGCCATCAAATCAAGTACATCTCATAATTATCCAATGAACAACAGATCCGATCCCCATTCTACCCTGTGTCATCCTGACACTGCACGGGTCTCCCTTTCCTTTGCTGACCCTCCACCCTTACAAGCATCACGTTCCTCTCCAAGTACTTCTAGCAACATACCCAAAGT
The DNA here is from genome assembly GCF_000299155.1 of Elephantulus edwardii. Taxonomy (NCBI): domain Eukaryota; kingdom Metazoa; phylum Chordata; class Mammalia; order Macroscelidea; family Macroscelididae; genus Elephantulus; species Elephantulus edwardii. Next base: position 1,649,977 of record NW_006399903.1, on the reverse strand, counting down.
ATGTAAGATGAAGCCCTAGCATCCCTGCCTCCAGAGAGCACTCTGGCTGTACCCTCTCTCTAAGACACATTTGTTTGTCATTTTGGCTGTCCATGGGATGTTCAGTGTGTGGGGATAAGAATGCTTTGGAATGCTTTGCTTTTCAAGGAGAGGAGCAAATGGGGGGGAAGGGGGAGGGGTTTGTGCTGGGAGAAGGGTGCAACAATGAATGAATGGAATCCCAAAATCTCTGTAGATGTTCATTGAAATGAAAAATAAACAACCTAAATTTAAAAAAAAAAGAATATTTTTATCTTAGACAATGTTGTCGTTATGTGCCGTCGAATTGCTTGTGACTCATAGCGACCCTCTCTGTACAACAACCCTAAACCCTGCTCTGTCCTGTGCCAATCTCACTGCCTCTGACACACCCATCCCAATTACCCCAGTCACTGAATCAATCCACCTTATAGAGGGTCTTCCCCTTCTCTGCCATCCCTCCACCTTACCAAGCATGATGTCCCTCTCCAAGGACTGGTCCCTCCTTGCAACATGTCCAAAGTATGTCAGACGAAACCCCAGAATCCTTGCCTCAAAGGAGCTGCCCGGTTTAACCCTCTCCAGGATGAATCTGTTTGTTTTCTTGGCAGTCCAGGGTACATTCAATACTCTTCTCCAGCACCAGAGCTCAAAGACATCAATTCACCTTCTATCCTGCTTAGTCATTGTCCAACTCTCTGATGCATAACAAGTGATTGCAAAGACCATGGTCTGTATCAGATGCACCCTAGTCTCTAGAGTGACACCATTGTTCTTCAGTACGCTAGAGAGGTCCCTAACAGCAGACTTTCCCATGACAATAAGCCTTTTAATTTCCTGGCTATTGGTGCCGAGAGTGTTGACTGTGGAGCCAAGCAGACTAAAGTTGTTAACAATCTCAATCTCGTCACCATCCATCCTGATGCTGTCAATTGGTCCAGTGGTGAGAATCTTTGTCTTCTTGACATTGAACCTCAATCCATATTGAAGGTTGCAATCTTTGACCCACTGCAGCAAGCATTTCAAGTCCTCCTCAGTTTCAGCAAGCAAGGTTGTGTCATCTGCATAACGCAGATTGTTAATCGATCTTCCACCAATCCTGATGCCACACATCTCCTCATAGGGCCCAGCCACTCGGATAATCTGTTCTGCATACAGGTTGAAAAGGTATGGAGATAGGACACATCCCTGGTGTATGCCTTTCCCAATTTTGAATCATGCAGTGTTTCCTCGCTCTGTCTTGGTCCAAGTATAGGTTTCACATTAGAAAGATCAAGTGTTCTGGTATTCTCATTCTTCTCAGAGTCAGCCACAGTTTGTTATGATACACACAATAAGTATGTAAAAAATCATAGATTAGGTATAAGGGGAAAATAATAGATTAAGTGTAAGGAAAAGACCAAGAAATGGTATGAACACATGAAAAAAAGAAGACCTTTAAGCCATTATAAATAAGTTAAGGATGTAGAGTCAGACACTTCCATTGTCAATGAATCTGAACCAACTTATTATCGACTCTGCAGCAGGTTTTAAGAGGCTATATGTCACATATATGATAGGTGATTGCCTATCTTATTCCCGTAGAGCAGGTAGGGGATTTGAAATGCCCACCTTTGGTTTGAGAGCACAGTTCTCTACCCACTAGGTCAGCAGAGTCGGGGCTCTGGTGGCTTTTGTTGTTGTTGTTATGTGTCAATGAGTCTCTGAGGAAATGTGCTGCCAGTGCAAATGTTTGGAGTTCGAATCCACCAGCTGCTCTGCAGAAGGAAGATGGGAAATCTCCTTCTGTGCAATTCACTGCAGTCAGAAAATGGGTTTGGTGACAGAGATGAGGCTGGATATAAAATGATAAAATTTTGTATAGTCAGTAATTTATTTATTTCAAATACTTTTT
>NW_006399903.1:1646949-1647495 GCF_000299155.1 Elephantulus edwardii | reverse complement strand
GGGTCAGATTGAGTGCTGTGCAAACTGAGAAAATCCTGGTTGCTCAGGAGATTAACAGCAAACAAGTAACTTCTAAGAAAGGAAGCTATTGGTTAGTGGTGGGAGGAAGTCAGAATGGAGCCAACTCCAAAGTTCTCCTCATGTGATTTACACTCTGGGAACCTGGTGGAGGATCAGCTATGAGCAGGAGCAGGCTTGACAGCAATGGGATGAGCTGAGTTGATCTAGACAAAGAACGTTGTACAAAATCGGTCTCAAGTAATACTTAAGGAGAGGAGGTGAATGCAGAAAGAATACTTATTCCTGAATTCTTTTTGTATCTCATTTTTTCCTCATTACTTACCTTTCAAAACAAAAATAGACTACACTTTATTGATAAAATGTATACTTTAATATACTTCACAGAAAGAAAAGATGTAAATCATGTTTATTTAATGACTCTATAGAAGATGTCAGGAAATCAAAAAGCGTATCGCGATGGGAAAGTCTGCTGTTAGGGACCTCTCAAAGGTACTCAGGAGCAACAGTGTCTCTCTGGAGACTAAG
>NW_006399903.1:1588028-1646579 GCF_000299155.1 Elephantulus edwardii | reverse complement strand
GTGTGTCAGAGGTGGTGCGGTTGGCGCAGGATAGAGCAGGGTTTAGAGCTGTTGTGCATAGGGTCGCTATGAGTCGGAAACGACTCGACAGCACATAGCAACAACAACATAGAAGATGTACATAGGGTCCCTATGAGTCGCAGGCGACTTGACGGCACATAACAACAACAAACAAACATAGAAGATGAGCAAAAATAGTACCCATATAAGGAAACCTAGCCTCATCAGCACCCCAGAAGTGCTCTGGCCCTCTATTTGCTGTCACAGTCCTTTGAAGTACAGTAATTACACTGATCTATAACAATTACACTGATCTATAACATCCTGGATTTCAAACCTCTGCTTTTAAATGACATGTAAAATGAAGTTCACAATATATACTTTAATTTTTAAAAAAATATTATCATTGTGGGATGAAATTTAGAAGGCCTACCCTATGGTATGTGGTTGCTATGAGTGACCTATGACTCAGCAGCATTTAACAAAAATAACAACCCTATGGTATAAAGAGGCTGGCAAATACAGCCAGGATTTCAAAATCAGGAGAGGGTAACATTGATGAATGGGATCATCTAAAGATTAAGTCCTTGTGTGCATGAAAACCCTTTTCCAAAGAGGGAAAAGAAAACCAAATGACAGGGGATAAAATATTTTGCAATGACCTTTCACACAAGGGTTTCATAAGGAAAATTTATAGACTACTACAGGACCGCCTTCTTTCTTGTTGTTGTTATGTGCCGTCAAGTCGCTTGCGACTCATAGCGACCCTATGTACAACAGTCCTAAACTCTGCTCTGTCCTGTGCCAATCGAACTGTCTCTGATACACTCATTCCGATTAGCCCAGTCACTGAATCAATCCACCTCCTAGAGGGCCTTCCCCTCCTGCGCTGTCCCTCCACCCTCCCAAGCATTACGTCCCTCTCCAAGGACCGGTCCCTCCTTACAACATGTCCAAAGTATGTTAGACGGAGCCTCAAAATTCTTGCCTCCAAGGAGCCGCCCGGTTTGACCCTTTCCAGGATGTATCTGTTTGTTTTCCTAGCAATCCATTGTGTCCTCAATACTCTTCTCCAGCACCACAGCTCAAAGGCATCAATTCTCCTTCTATCCTCCTTATACATAGCAAAGACCTTGGCCTGTATCAGACGCACCGTAGTCTCCAGAGAGACACCATTGCTCTTTAGTACTTTGGAGAGGTCCCTAACAGCAGACTTTCCCATGACAATACGTCTTCTAATTTCCTAGCTACTGGTGCCGAGAGTGTTGACTGTGGACCATCCATTCTCATGCTGCCAATTGGTCCAGTGGTGAGAATCTTTGTCTTCTTGACATTGAGCCTCAATCCATATTGGAGGCTGCAGTCCTTGACCCTCTGCAGCAAGTGCTTCAGGTCCTCCTCAGTTTCAGCAAGCAGGGTTGTGTCATCTCAAAACAGATTGTTGATAGATCTTCCACCAATCTTGACCCCACATTTCTCTTCATAGAGCCCAGCCTCCTGGATAATTTGTTCGGCATACAGGTTGAGAAGGTACGGAGACAGGACACATACCTGGCATACGCCTTTCCCAATTTTGAACCATGCGGTGTTTCCTTGCTCTGTTCTGACTACTGCCTCTTGGTCCAAGTATAGGTTTCTCATTAGCACGATCAAATGTTCTGGTATTCCCATTCTTCTCAGAGTCAGCCTCAGTTTTTTATGATCCACACAGTCAAATGACTATGCCTTCTTAAATAGTCCAATGACTATGCCGTCTTCCTAGTCTGTCGTAATTTGAAAGCTCAGATTTAGAACAGTATCTGACAGACAAGCATTTTACAGAAAGGAACAGATGAATGATTGAAACTCAACATCAAGAAAACAAAGATTTTCACCACTGACCCAATTGGCAGCATCAGGATGGATGATGAAGAGATTGAGATTGTTAACAACTTTAGTTTGTTTGGCTCCACAATCAGCACTCTTGGTACCAGCAGTCATGAAATCAAAAGACTCTTGGTACCAGCAGTCATGAAATCAAAAGATGAGTTGTATTGGGAAAGTCTACTCTCAGATACCTCTTCAGAGTACTGAAGAGCATCAATGTCAGTCTGTACACTTAGCTGTGCCTGATCCAGACCATAGTCTTTGCAATTACATGCTATGCATCGGAAAGCTGGACAATGACTAGGGATGATAGAAAAGGAATTGATGTCTTTGAGTTGTGGTGCTGGAGAAGAGTATTTGCTAAGAAAACAAACAGATTTGTTCCAGAGAGGGTGAAACTAGGCTGCTTCTTAGAGGCAAAGATTTTGAGGCTTTGTCTGACATACTTTGGACATGTTGCAAGGAGGGACCAGTCCTTGGAGAAGGATGGCATGCTTAGGGGGGTGGAGGGACAGCAAGGAGAGATTGGAATTCTCATACACTGCTGTGAGATTGTAAAATGGTACAATCACTATGGAAGACAGTTGGGTGTTTCCTTAAAAAGTGGAACATGTAATAAAAAAAGTGGGACATAGAAATTTTGTATGATCTAGCTATTCTACTGTTTGGAATATGCTCCAAAGAAAACAGAATTGAGACATACATTTGTACATCAATGTTCATAGCAGCATTACTCATATAAGCAAAAACATGGAAACCCCTGAAATGTCCATCAACAAACGATTGGATTGAGAAACTATGGTACGTTCACATGATACAATACTGTGTAGCACTCAAGAGCAACAATATTGAGAAATACTGTATATCATGGGAGAGGCTAGAGAGTATTATGCTGAGTGCACTAACTCAGGCGCATAAGAACAAACACTGTATAAGACAATTATTTTAAAAACAGAAGGATAACAAGTCAGATGGGGTATGGATATACAAAGAGGGAAGGGGAGGAGGCAGGGGCTAAAAGAGTGCAAAGGGGAGAAAATCACGAGGTTGAAGAGTTTGGCGTGTGGAAGGATGGAGTTTAAAAAAAGATTAAATGAGTAAAACACAGGGGAAAAAATAAAAAAATGAGTAATGAAAAAGAAATATGCTATGCATGTACTGAAAAAAAATAACCGTTTTTGTTGTCGTTATGTACAGTTTAGTGACCCATAGCTGACCCTCCACCGGGTTTTCAGAGGCTATAATCACACTGGAGAATCCCTATATTTCTCATTTGGTGGATTCAAACTGTTCCTTTTCAATTGCAGTGCCACTCCTTAACACTAGCCCACCAGTTTTTATGTCTGTAAAATCCATCAAGGATGTACATAATCAAAAGTTATTTATTAAAGCAGTCAAAGGTTACTACATTGTTTTTTGGTGCTGTTGACATCAGTATTATTCATAGCAACCCTATGAATAGGCGGCCTGAATCCTGTCCTAGCCTGTACCATCCTTATCATCGCTGACACACTAGAGCTCATAACTGGAGTCACTGTGCCAATCCATCTAATCCAACTCATTGAGGGTCTTCCTCTCCTTTGCTGATTGTTTATTTTTCCAAGTATGATGTCTCTTTCCAAGGAGTAGCCTTGCCAAGCTGCATGTCCAAAGTATGAAAAATAAAACTTTGCCTCCAGGGAGGACTCTGACTGCACCTTCTTCATACGACATATCTACTTATTCTCTTGGCTGTCCATAGTATGTTCAGCACTCTTTTCCAGCACCACAGCTCAAAGGCATCAATTCTTCTTCTGTCATCCTTAGTCATTGTCCAGCTCTCTGATGCATGTCAGATGGTTGAGAAGACCATGGTCTGAATCAGGTGTACATTCATTCTGAGGTGTGTTGTATGGGCAATAGAATTTCTTCATTGAATCTGCTTTGCTACATATTTGGATTGCTTTTATTTGTAGGCTGTTGAATATGGTAATGGTCAGAGTATTCTATTATACATCTTTTGCTATATGAATACATTCGTATTTAACAAATTCCCAAGGGTTAAATTCCTAGGCTATAGTGGTCATATTTTATATTAAATCATTCAGAACATAATCTTTCATACTTTTACTTTCTTTTTCAATCATATGTTCTCTTTCTCTTTATTTACTTAAGCCTTTTACATAGTTCCAGAGTCTCAAAATTCAATTACTGAACATATACTGCAAAATTAGTGGAGTAGTAGATATCTTATGAAATAAAATAATGTAAGAATATGAAGACATGAAAATCATGTGTAAAAGAAAGGATATATGAGGTTTTGAGACTATAGAACCATGTGAAAGGCTAAAATAAATGAAGATATGGAGAAAAAAATATCAGTGCCATTGAGTTGTAATGCTGGTGAAGAGTATTGAATATACTATGACTGCCAAGTGCATACAAAGGTCTGTGCTGGAGAGTTTGAAATCAGGCTGCTCCTTGGAGGCATATTCTGATGCTCTGTCTCACATACTTTGGGGATGTTGCCAGGAGGGACCAGTCCTTGGAGAAGGACATTATTCTTGGAAGGGTGGAGGGTCAGTGAATCAGAGGAAGACCCTGGATGAGATGGATTGACTCGGTGACTGGAGGAATAGAGACAAGTGTGTTGGAGACAATGAGATTGGTTCAGGATATAGAAGGGTTCAGAGCTATTGTTCATAGGATCACTGTGAGTCTTAGTTGATTAGACGTACACAAAACCACACACACACACACACACACACACACACACACACACACACATTTATGTTATATAACCGCTATAACATATAAGATATAATGATATGTAACATACACAAATTCTTAATCAAATAATGTACAGAGATATAGTCTGAATCGGCACATCATATTCACTATTGTTAAATAGATTTCAAATTCATTGTTACAAATACTAACTTAACTATACATTGAACTTTAACCCAACTGACTCACAGGGGATGCACCAGAAGGAGGTCAGAGGCCACACATGATATATTCAACACTCTTTGCCAATGTCACAATTCAAAGACATTGGTTCTTCTTCAATCTTTCTTACTCATTGTACAACTTTCAGATATACAGGAAGCAATTGAAATTAAAGTGGCTTGGACTAGGTGCATTATAGTCTTTAAAACGATGTTGTTACTCTTTATTTTTTAAATAAAATTTTTGTTTTATACTAGTTTACAAAGTTTGTGTATATTGTTTTGCTCATTAATTTTTTTTTGGGGTGTGTGTGTGTGTGTGTGTGTGTGTGTGTGAACCGTCAAATCAGATCTGACTGGTACAGGAGAGATTGTTCCTCCTTCTCCAGCAAAGCATCTGGTGGATTTGAACCGCACACCTCTGGGACAGCAGTGCAACTTCTTGCCACTAGGCCACCAGAGCTTGCCTAAAATTTTTATTTTATACTGGTTTACAAAGTTTGTATAAATTGTTTTTCACATAAGATCTTTTCCATTTCCTTTACCCACCCCTCCCTCTACCCATCAAATTTTGTGATTCGATGATTACCCCCTTGCCCACCCTCATTCCTCTGCTTCTACCGTCTCCTCTTGGATCCTCTTTAAAGAAGTCATTGACAACAGATGTCCCCCAATTAAATATATCTTTTATGTGCTTGACTATTACTACCTTGGATGCTAATTGTGAATCTAAATAAAATGAAATCTTTGACAGCACAATCTTTCCCCATCCATCATGAGTATGCCTATTGGTCTGGTTGAGAATTTTTGTTTTATTTGTGTTAGATGGAATACATGTTGAAGACTCTAGTCTTTGATCTTTAGGAAATGCTTCAAGTCTTCTGTTTCTGCAAGCAAAGTATGGCAATTGCATGATGCAGGTTGTTTATTAATCTTCCTCCAACCCTGAGGCCACATTTTTATTCATATAGTTCAACTTCTCAAGTTATTAACTCAGCAGACAGGTTGAATAACTATAAAGAAAGAGTACAGCTCTGCTGCACACACAGCCTAATTTTAAAACATGTCACTTTCCGGTATCCTGTTTGGATATTTGATTCTTGGTCTATGAGCACAATTAAGTGTTCTGCGTTACTCCTTCTTCTTAATGTTGTCTGTAACTTGTTATCAACAAAGTCAAATGCATTTGCACATTCAATAAAATACAAACAAGTATCTTTATTCTATGCTTACAAAACAAGATCCATATGACATCAGTAATGCTATACTTTATTTCACAGCCTCTTCTGAAACCAGCTTGAATTTCTGGAAATTCTTTGTCAATTCACTGTCTCAGCCAATTTTTTAATAATCCTCAGCAATATTTTACTTGCATATGATATTGATAACATTGTTTCACAATTTCCACACTTTTAGATCATTTTTCTTGGAATGTAATACTGATCTCTTCGTAAGATGGCCATTTTCCAAATTTGTTGACATAGCTTAGTGAGCACACCTAGGCCTGTATCTGTTTATTATAACTCCTCAAATTTTTTTCTTTAATCAATACTTCATGCACACTTTGTTCCATAATATTAATTATAATACCTACAATGATCATTCATCCATCCCACATTGTCTTTTCCAACACAATGAATTTAATTTTCTAGGAAATGAATTTATATACAATGAACATTTTTAAACACTTTAAAGATATCTTTTGCAACAGATTTGACCAATGTGATATATTGCTTGATTTTTTTGACAGATGCTTGATGGACATTGACTATGTGTTCAAGTAAAAGAAAATTCTTGACAATTCCAATATTTTATTCTTTTATAACTTGAAGATGTATTTTAAGTCTGGGATTTGCATAAGCAAAATAACGAAAAAAGTCAAGATCAGATGAAATTTCTTAAATGCTATATTAGCTTGATTTTCTTAGAAAATAAACTAAGAGGCAAATATTTCAAGTCTGTTGTTGTATGCTATCAGCTTGACTGCAATTCACAGCTACTCTGTGAACAACGTATCTCAATCTGGTCTTATCCTATCCCACACTTACCATCTCTGATATACTTGAGTCCATCATGACTGTCACTATGACATTTCATTTTCCTTTTGTTGAATGTCTTCCTTTCCCACACTGACCCTCCACCTTTCAAAGCATGATGTCTTTCTCCAAGGACTGGCCCCTTCAAATAGCATGCCAAAAGTACATAGGACAAAACTTCATCATTCTTGCCTTTAAGGAGCACCCTGACCAAACTTTGTACAACATATACTTATTCTTTTAGCAATCCATGAGTACTGTTCTCCAACACCACAACTCAAAAGCATCATTTATGGTTTTGTTATGTTAGTCATTATCCTACTTTCAGATGTATAGCAAGTAATGAAAAAGACCATTACTTGGATTGAGCACACCTTAGTTTTTGAAGTGATATCATGGCTATTTAATACACCTTTAGTATTCCGGTGAAGTGTCTGATAGCAGATTTTCCCAGGGCATTTTTTCCTTTGATTTCTTACCTGGATAGATCTTCCAGTTCCAGCACTAGTCAAACTCATTTCACAGGGAGCTAGCTCACGTGTATATTTCAGTTGCAATATTTAGTTCTGCTTGTGGCCTTTGATGATGTGTTGGCTATTTCTGATAGCAATCCTTTGTTGTTGAGTGCCTTCAAGTCAGAACAGACACAAAGCTGGTCCTCCAGCGTGTTTTCATAAACTGCATGGTGATATCTAAAAGCAAAGGATGAATCATTTCCAAGGATTAAGGCTCAAAGAGGCGAGTGACACATACAACCTGTTGTGGTGCATACAATTGGCTCCTACTATATAGAGTGGCTTGAATGGCTTGTATTCACCTCCTACCTCCACTGCTCAAAGAATTATCAGAATTATAAACCCTGTATCTGTGGCTGCAATCTCATTTGCAAATTGGAGTATCTTTGTTTTATGTTAATAATACTAAATCCTTAGTATGCCCTAAACCTAACTGCCATTGCTGTTATGTGACCTCTAGTGGAAATTATCCACAGCTGACCCTCCCTCCAAGGTGTTTTCAGGGGCAGTAAATTGGTCAAACATTCTTCTAAGTGGTATAACCCTGGTCTGTACATTGCTGTACAGAGGTAACTCATGGTTGCTGTGATGCGCTGTGACCCTGATGTGCCAAATGCGATATTGGTCACACATGGTGGACAGTGATTGGTGGAGCTCTCTGATTAAAATGAGAGTGGAAGCAGGAGTGGCATCCACTTCTGAAATAGCTTGCCTCTGGAAGCCCTATGAACATGGAGAAATGAGGAAAGTTGTACAAGTTTTCAGATCTTTAATTCATAGAGTTGCTGAGTCACCTACGACTTGATAGCATTTAACAACAACAACCACAAGGAATCACAAGGGAGGAGATTGCTCATCTTTCAGTGGTTATTCAAACTCTGAGCCTTTGGGGTTGGAGTGCAGCTTTTTACCACTAGGCCACCAGAGTGTCCAAGCCTAATCCTGTGAATTATTGAAAAAGTAGATTTAGACACAGAAGCAAGCACATAAAAAGGAAGACAAGAGGGAAGATTAAACTCTATATGATGAAGAAGACAGGTTGAATCAATAAATCCAATAACTCTAAGGTTTGTTGGCTGCTACAAGCTGAAACTTTGGACATGCTATTAGAGGGGTCAATCTCTGGAGTAGGACATGAAGCTTTGTAAAACAACTAGACGGATAAAAAGAGGAAGACTCTCAGAGAAATGGATTGACAGAGCAGCTACAACAATGGGCTCGGATATAGCAATGGTGAACATAGTGTATGAGGACAGGGCGAGTTTTGTTCTGTTGTATAGAGGATCACTCTGTGTTGGAAGCAACTCAATGGCATGCAATGTCCACAGCAAAAAAGCTGAAAGGAAATAAAACACTTCCTCCTAAACCTACAGGCTGAATGCAAATCTCTAGTCTGCTGAACTGTGAGAAAACAATTCTGCACTTTGTAGCCCACACGGAGAGCTTTTCTATTAAAACAACCACAGGCATTTTAACAGAGGTGCTGGCCCAGAAATCCTTCCTTCCAGAGATAGCTGACAAGTTTGCAGAAAGGGATGCGGGCCTGTATAAATGGAAACACTCATGAGTATGTCATGGACAAGTCACCACAGATATTTTGGGCTGAAACATGCATGGGGAATGAAAGGACTCCCAAAGTCCCTTTTTGAAACTTGGCATCATATATGGAAGGGTCTGAACTCTCCTCTGCCAGAAACTCAGAAACTCTGTTTTGAAGAAGCTTTAGGTCTGTTTTTCTTTTTCAAGATGTTTTAAGGACATCTAGCTATCTCTTCCACTGCATACAATTGTGGTTGTTATTAGGTGCTATCTAGTTGATTACGACTCATATAGTGACATTATGAACAACAGCTCTGAACCCTGTCCTGTCCTGTGCCATCTCACAAGCTATGTATGACACACTTGATCCCATTGCTGCAGTCACTGTGTCAATCCACCTGGTTGAGGGTCTCCCTCTCCTTCACTGTCTCTCTACCTTCCCAAGATGTCCCTCTCTAAGGAATAACTTCTCTAGAAATATGTCCAAAGTATGTGAGACAAAGCTTGGTCAGTTTTGCCTCCAAAGGGCACTCTGGCTGCATCTTCTCCAGGACATGTCTGTTTGTTCTTTAGGCTGTATATGGGATAAACAGTACTCTTCTCCAACACCCTAGTTTAAAGGCATCAATTCTTATGTCATCCTTATTTATTGTCCAGCTCCCAGAAGCATAGCAAGTGAGGGAAAAGACCATGGCCTGAATCAGGCACACCTTAGTCCTCAAATGGACATCATTGCTCCTCAATAATTTGGAGAAGATCCTTACTACAGACTTTCCCAGTGTGATTTGTCTCCTGATTGCCTTACTGCTAATATCAAGTGGGTTGTGGATCCAAGTAAGATGAAGTCATTGACAGTCTCAAATTTTGCTTTATCATGATATTACCTATTGGTCCAGTGGCAAGGATTTTTGTTTTCTTGATGTTGAGATGCAGTCCATATTGAAGGCCTCATTTGTTGATCTTCTGTAGCAGGTACTTCAAGTCTTTCTCACTTGCAGCAAGCCAAATTGTGTCATCTGCGTAATGAAGCTATTTATGAGTCTTCCTCCAATCCTGATACCACATTCCTCTTCTTAGAGTCCAGCTTGTCAAATAATCTGTTCAGCAGACAGACTTAAAAAGTATGGGTAAAGAATACAATCCTTGTGCACACTTTTCATAATTTGTCTAGGTATAGGTTTCACACAATTAATTTCTGTTATAGATTGGCTTCTCTTCCTCCAATATATGTGTTAAAATGAATGTACAAATCCAGCCAGATCAGTAAGGTACAGTTTTCCAGGAGTAAGAGTCACTTCCAGAGGAACATCACCTTGCTGAGATTGAAGGATTGTTTTCAGAGAAACAAGTGCCTTGGCCTAAATTGCATTTTTTAATCTTTGTTTGAGAAAATAGTACTAACAGGATCTTTAACTTCACTGCACATATTAAGGTGAATCGTATATGCACAACTCTCTTCTTCCCTGTGCTGCCTCAGCCTATTCTGGCTGTGGACAGAGCCACTTGTCCAGGATAACTCTTTACACACGAGCTTGGAGCACTGATCTGAGAGCCAGATCCTATGACCCTAAACCTGAGTCAGGAGCCGGCATTCCTAATAACACTATTAAAAAACGGTCAGTTCGTTCATAGGGTCTCTATGAGTTGTCTATGACTCGACAGCACTTAACAACAGAAACAACAACATCAGAGAACTCTGTTGGCCTAGCGCATGGAAAGTTTTGCTACCAAGCCGCCCTCAGGCCTGGTTTTAACTGCTTTTGGCCATTCTTCTAAGTGGTATAGCACTGGTCTGTCGATTTGCTCTCATGGTTGCTGTGAAGCTAAACACTGTGACACTTATGTGTCAAATGCAATAATGGTTACTCATGGTGGACAGTGTTTGGTGGAGCTCCCCAATTAAAACAAGCTTGGAAGCAGGCGTGGCATCCACTTTTGAAATAGCTTGCCTCTGGAAACCCTATGAGTGTGGAGAAATGATGAAAGTTATACAAGTGTTCAGGTCTTTTGTTCATAGGGTCACTATGAGTTGTTTAAGACTGAATGGCACTTAACAACAACAAGAAGGTCAATGAGAAAGAGGAAGACTTTCCAGGAGACTAATTGACACAGTAGCTGTGACAGTGAGGTGAAGATCAGCAAATGATGTGAGGCTGATGCAGAACTGGGCAAAGTGTCATTCTGTTGTGCATAGTCAGAGCTGACTTAATAGCATCTAACAAGACTTGGATATCTTTGAGAGTCTTGTCAAAATGCCGTTTGGTGATGCTGTTGCTGTTGTTATGTTATTGGGTCCCAGTTGACCCATAGCTGACCCCCTAGTAAGTTTAAAGAGGCAATGAATGCCACTGCAGGAAATTGCCCATCTTCCGTAGAGAAGCTGGTGCGTTTGAACCACGTGCCTTTGGGTTGACAGCACAACCACGAAGGGCGCCAGAGCTCCTTTTGTGATGTTGTTGTCACGTGCCGTTTGGTCCTAACCGATCCATAGCCATGTCTGACCTTATGAAAATTAATTTTGTTGGTAATTATTGCTGATGGGTACTATTTCCTCTTGTGAAATTAAGTTAATCGATGTCAGATGGTGGGGCTGCCATTCTTAATCCATCAGCTGCTCCTGGTGAGAAAGATGGTCAATTATTCCCATCAAGATTTACAGTCTCAGAAAGCCCTTGGAGGACTGGTATGAGTCAGAACCAACTCAACTAGCAGGGAATTGAATTCAGATAAATAGTTTATTTGGACTTAACTACAGTAGAGGGTGTGTGGCTGATACAGGATTAGCATCTGTTGTGCATATGTAGGGTCTCAACCTACCAAGAATAGTCAACACGATGGTACTTAAAACCACAAGGAAGTTTAGTAAGGAGCACTGGCGTTACAGTGATTAAGAACTCTCTTATTAACTGAAGGGTTGGAAATTCGAACTACCTGTTAACTTCATGACAGAAAGAATTTGTAATCTATTGCTGCAATGATTACCATATGGGGTAGCCATATTTTGTCACACAGGGTCAATATGTTGTTGTTAGGTGGTATAGAGTATGTCTCAAAGTGACCCTATGAACAACAAATCTGAACCCTGTCCTATCCTGCGCCATTCCCGTCATCTCTAACACACTTGAGCTCATTGTTGCAGTCACTGTGTCAATCTTTCTGGTAGAGGTTATTTTTCTCATTCTAGACCTTCCACCTTTCTAAGCATGCTGTCCTTCCCCAAGGAATAAACTCTCCTAGCACCAGTAGCAAGGATATTATTTTGAAGACTGAGGTGCACCTGACACAGGTCATGGTCTTTTCAGTTACTTGTTATTCATCTGAGAGTAACTTAAATAAGGATGACAGAAGGAAAATGGATGCCTTTGAACTGTGGTGTTGGAGCAGAGTGCTGAATATCCCTTGTACTTCTAAAACAATGAACAGATATATCTTGAAGAAGGTGCAGTGGCAAAGATGATAAAGCCTCATCTCACATTTTCTGAGTATGTTACCATGAGAGGTTATTCCTTGGAGAGGAACACCGTGCTTGGAAAGGTGGAGGAATGGTCAAGGAGAGGAAGACTCTCAACTAGATGGATTGACACAGTGACTGCAGCAATGGATCAGAGCGTGTCAGAGACTATGAGGATGGCCCAGGATAGGACAGGCCTTAGATATCTTGTTCATAGTGTTTCTATGAGTCATACTTACCTAGAGGGTGTCTAACCACCATCACAAGAAGCATCATGCCCAAATTATGTGAGGCAAACCTTTGTCATCTTTGTCTCCTGTAGGAAGCCATCCTGAGTACATGCAGCCGCCACTCCTGTCCATCTCTGGGACTATGCCTACCTCTTAAATCAGCACCTGTAAATCAACACCTTGGGGCATGCCCCTCCCTCTCTTTTGTAAACTGATAACCTAGGGCTGGGTTCCCTGGCAGCCCAGCCTACTCTTCTGCCTATTTATAGCAGAATTCATCAAATAAATTTGGGCTTGATCAGGAATCTTTGTCTTGCCCCAATCTCTCATGTCCCTGCTACTCTTTTAATCCGCACAGGTTCCACTCTAGAACACGTATGATCCTGCAGGTTGGTTTCAGCCGACGGTTACAGTCTCCAAGACTCAATGACACCCAATTGTTTGTTCATTTTTTCCCCCCAGGGTGGTTACTCTGAGTTCGACTTCTTTTATTTTATTGAATATCATCCATTCTGCTGGGTGGTGTCCATCTATCAGGTGACTGTCCCATAGGAGCTTCTGCACTGCCACTGCCTCCCTCTTAAGAATTTTCACTCTGCTTTCTGGAATGCTGCTTGATTATTTGTGAGTCAGAACAGTTGCCTGATGCTGGTCGATGAACAGCAGACTCCTGGCATCTCAGTGTACTTGGAAATGGCCAATAAATGAGAGCTCTTTTTCTTTTCTTGTTTTGGACAAGTGATCTATCACTGGTGGTTTAAGCCACATTGCTTACATTCTAAGGTGTATCTTTTTCCATTTGCAAAGTCAATGCAGAGTCATTTTTCCGCCCAGTATCTTGCTGACAAAAGAGAAAGCTTGGCACGGTAGCCTTCTTCCCTTTCTTGCTGAAAGAATATAGTCGCTCTACAAATCGTAGCCAACTTGACAGAAATCAATGAAACTTCCCACTAGAAATTCACATTTCATTCAAGAATGTGAAAAAGCAAATAAATAAATGCCCATTCAATTCTGCAAGTGCTTTGCAAGCTCCATCTTGAGAGAAAAGTAAAAACAGAATGGCTTTACTGATTTCCAATTGATTAGGATGTTTCAGCCTCGATTAGATTTCAGCTTTATCAGGGAGCTTCCAGGAACAGCTGAACATTTTGCCAGGCTCTTAGCCTATGAAAAAGAACAGATATTTTCATTTGACTGGATTTTCTTCTTTATTAGCTCACTTTCAGGACAGATATTTTACTAAGGGGATATGAGAAGTTCTTGAGCGGTACAGAAATCTCTAAGCTTAAGTAATAATTAAAAGATTGGTAACTTGCAACTATCTGGAGCAAAATAGAATAAAGGATTGGTGGTTTATTTCTGACAACCCTATGATGTATAGTTATGCTCTGACAATTGGGGGTGCCATGGAATTTGTTTGGTTTTGATATTGTTGTTGTTAGGTACCATCGAGTTGAGCACTACTCTTGGTGAGCCTATGAAGACGAGATCTGAACCCAGTCTTATCCTGTGCCATCTGATTATCTCTGACACACTCAAGCCCTTTGCAGCAGTCACTGTGTCAACCCATCCAAGGTCTTATTCTCTTTCTCTGACCTCCGCCCTTCCAAGTATGATGTCCCTCTCCAAGGAATAACCTTTTCTAGCAACATACTCAAAACAGGTAAGATGAAACGACATCATCTTTTCTTGGAGGAACACTCTGGCTGCACCTTCTCCAAGACTTAACTGTTCTTTTGACACTCCATGAAATATTTAGTACTCTTCTCCAAGGCCACAGGTCAAAGGCATCTATTTTTCTTTTGTTATCCTTATTCATTGTCTAGCTCTCAGATGCAAGCAAGTGATTGAAAAGTCTGTGACAGGGGTATGAGGATCCAAGGTGGGTGGGAGGGTATGAGCAGAGGGGTGAGGATGAGCAAGGGGTAACCATAGAGTCACACCATTTGATGGGTAGAGGGATGAGTGGATAAAGGGAATGGGAAATATATCATGTGAAAAACAATGTACATGAACTTTTAAGTAAACCAGTATAAAAGAAAATTTTTTTTAAAAAGGAAAGACTATGACATACATCAGGTACAATTTAGTCTTAAAATGGACGTCATTGTTTCTCAGTAATTTGGAGAGGTCCCTGACAGCAACTTGCCCAATGTGTGTATCTCCTGGTACCCAGGGTGTTGACTGCAGGTCCAGACAAGATGAAATTGTTGACGATTTCAGTCTCTTCATCCATTATGACTACACCTATCAACCCAGTGGTGAGGATTTTTGTCTTCTCGAAATTTCATTGCAGTCCACATTGAAGGTTGAAATCCTTGATCTTCAGCAGCAAGTGCTTCAAGTCCTCCTCACTTTCAGGAAGCAAAGTTGGGTTATCTGTATAACAGAGGTTGCTGGTAAGTCTTTCTCCAATCCTGATGCCACATTCATCTTCACAGTGTCCAGCTTCTTTAATGATTTGCATATTGAACAGGTACAGAGATGGAATATAACTGATCCACAACGTTCCTGATTTTAAAACATACAGTCTTCCCTTCTTCTGTTTGGACAACAGCACCTTCTGGAATTCCTATTTGTCTCATTGTTAGTCATAGTTTGTAAAGGTCCACAACTTTGTATAGCAAATAAAACACAAATAGACATTCTTCTGGGTATCCCCTTTGTCTGATAGCAACCCTTTGTACAATAGAATAAATCTTTTTTTAAAATTTCTTCTTTTTATTATTATTAATTTTAATAGACATTTACAGAGGTTTTGGATTTCCATTCATTCATTGCCACACTTTTCTCCCTGCCCACCCCTCTCCACCAGCTCGCTCCCCCCTCCGAAGAGAAAAAGAAAAAAAAATTCCTTCATTAGTATACAATTCCCACATCCCTTCCCCCCAGTCCCCACCCCGAGTACACTTCTCTACGCAACCTTAATTCTGGATTCCTGTGCTAACCATAATACTAAATCTTACTAAACCCTGTGTCATTCTCATAATCTCTGCTGAGCTTCAGCCTATTGTAGTTACTGTGTAAATCTATCTCCTTGAGATATTCCTCACCTTTTCTGATCCACCTTTATAAGCATAGTGCGCCTTTTCAATCTCTGGACACATCTGATAACATATCCAGAGTATGTATATGAAGTTTTATCATACTTGCCTTCTAAGGACCTCCCTGGCTACTCTTCCACCAAGATAGTTTATTCTTTTGGCAGTTCAGAGAATATTCAACACTCTTTCAGATGATGTTGTTGTTGTTAGGTGTTGTCGAGTCGAGTATGACTCCTAGCGGCGACCCTATGAACAAAAGATCTGAACCCTGTCCTATCCTGTGCCATCATCACAATTCCTGACACACTACACCCCATTGTGACAGTCACCATGTCAATCCACCTTGTTGAGGGTCTTCCTTGTCTTTGCTCACCCTCCACCCTTCCCAGCATCATGTCCTTCTCCATGGAATTCCTCCTAGCAACATGCCTGAAGTAAGTGAGTTGAAGTCTCATCATTCTTGCCTCCAAAGAGCACTCAGACTGCACCCTTTTCAAGACAGATCTGTTCATTCTCTTGAACACCCATGTGACTTTAAGTGCTCTTTTCTAACACCACAGCTCAAAGGCATCAATTCTTCTTCTGTCATCCTTACTCATTGTCCAGCTCTCAGATGCATAGCAAGTGACAGAAAAGACCATGCCCCGAATCAGATGCACTTTAGTCCTCAAACTGACATCATTATTCCTCAATAATTTTCAGAAGTTCCTAACTGTAGATTTTCCTAGTGCATTGCATCCTTTTATTTCCTGACTGCTAGTACCAAGGATGTTAGTTGTGGAGCCAAGTAAGGTGAAGTTGTTGACAGTTTCAAACTTTTCTTCCTCCATCATGATGTTGCCTGTTGGTCCAGTGTTAAGAATCTTTGTTTCCTTGATATTAAGATGCAGTTCACACCTTTATCTTCTGCAACAAGTGCTTCAAGTCCTCCTCACTTTCAGCAAGGTTGTGTCATCTGTCTAATGCAGGTTATTGATATATCTTGCTTCAATCCTGACACCACATTCCTTTGCATATAGTCCAGCTTCTCAAATAATTTGCTCAGCCTACAGGTTGAATAGGTATGGAGAGAGAATACAACCCTGACACACCCTCTTCTCAGTATTAAACTATACAGTGGTCACCTGCTCTGTTTGCACAATAGCCTCCTGTTCCAGGTATAGGCTTTTCATGAGCACAGTTAAGTACAGTGCTCTGGGATTCTCATTCTTCTCAATGTCAGCCACAACTTCTCATGATCCATACAGTCAAATGCCTTTGCATAGTCGAGAAAGCAGGTGGACAGTGTTTGATGGGGCTCCTTGGTTAAAACACGCTTGGAAGCAGGAGTGGCATCCACTTCTGTAAACAGCTTGCCTCGGGAAACCCTACGAACAGGGAGAAAGGATGAAAGTCACACAAGGGTCAAGGACTTTCGTTCATAGGTTTGCTAGGGATCGCCTATGACTTGATAGCACTTAACAGCAACTAGTATTCCTTATTTTCAGCTAAGATCCATCTGATACCAACAATGATATCCCTGATGCCACAACCTCTTCTAAATCCTAACTGAACTTCTGGAAGTTCCCTATCTATGTAGTCTTCTAGCCATTTCTGAATGATCTTCAGCAGTATTTTGCTTGCATGTGATATTCATTGATAGTTTTTATATTCAGTTTAATCACCTTTCTTGGCAATGGGAACAAATGTGAGTCTCTTCCAATCTGTTGGCCAGGCAACTGTACTCCAAATTTTCTAGCATGGATTGGTGAGCACATTAAAGGCTGCAGTATTGGATTTTCAGATACATGTAAAGTAATTGAAAATAATTGTGAATTGTCTCAGGTACATCTTGTCTGTAAATGGATATATTTGTTTATTATCATTTTAAAGCTGTCGTTGAGAGCAGAATTACCTATACTACATTTATTTCACTTCTGTTTCCATGGTTGTTAACTGTGTACTCATATAAAATGAAATCCTGGACAGCTTAAATGCTTCATTCAGCTTGAGTTGTTTATTAGTTTGCTTCTCCTGTGGTTAGGGAGCTCTGGTGGCTTAGTGATAAGGAGCTGTGCTATCAATCCAAAATCATGTAGTTCAAATCCACAAGCTGCTCTTTGGGAGAAAGAGGAGAAATCATCTTGCACAAAACTTACAGCCTCATAAAATTCATTGTTTTAAGGAATGCAACCGTCAGTATGGATTACACCTCAACATCAAGAAGACAATAATTCTTACCACTGGACTAAAGGCAACATCATGACAGATGGAGAAGAGAGTAAAACTGTCAACAGCTTCATCTTGCTTGGATCCACAATTAACAATTTTGGTACAAGCAGTCAGGAAATAAGGAGATTCACTGCACTGGGAAGATCTGTAGTTAGGGACTTCTCCAAATATTGAGGAGTTAGGATGTCAGTGTGAGGACTAAGGTGTATCTGATTCAAGGCATGGTCTTTTTTGATTCAAGGCATGGTCTTTCTGATCACTTAATATGCATCTGAGAGCTGGACAATACATAAGGATGACAGAAGAAAAATTGAGGTGTGGTGTTGGAGAAGAGCACTAAACATCCCTTGGATGTCCAAAAGAACAAACAGATATCTTGGAGAGGGTGCAGCCAGGGTGCTCTTTGGAGGCAAAGATGATGGGGATTTGCCTCACTTACTTTGGGAATGGTTCTAGAAGGGGCTATTCCTTGGTAAGGGACACAAATCTAGGAAGGATGGAGGGTCAGAGAAGGAGAGGAAGACCCTTGACCAGACGGATTGGCATGATGACTGCTCGGATGTCAAGAATTGTGAAAATGGCACAGGATAGGAAGGCTTTGGACCTGTTGTTCATAGGGTTGCCATGAACTGTTCTCGTCTTGATGACACCAAGCAACAACAGCAAAACTCACTGCAGGGTCAGCTATGAATTAGTTCTGAGGTAGTGGCAACGCACGTTTAGAATGAATCAGGAACTCCTGAATAACAAAGGGACGATTATATACTCAATAACTTGATGGAGTTTTCAAAGCTGCTGCTGCCTTCACCAGAGACACTTCAGAAAAATTGCCTGGTTAACTACTTATAAAATCTTATGGCCTTGAAAACCCTGAAATCCAGTGGGCCAGCTCCACAATGCACAGGTGGGGCTCCCCTGAGTTGCAACTAAATGAAAACAATTAACAGCCTAACACAGACTTGAGAAATTTAGTCTATGGGGAGATGCTTGGAGTTCCTTTCATAGCACACACACTATTCAAATGATAAGCTTTGAATTCATTGTCCTTTTTATTATCTTATTATCTTTCCCTTAGCTTCTATTCTGCTTTATTGTCAACTCCCTGGACTTTTTTTTTTTTTTTTTTGGATCTGTGGTAGAGAACTTTTCTTTCTTTTTTTTTTTCTATTGTGAATACAAAAACCAATTCTAAGTTGCTTCACAGAGAATATTTACTACTTAAAAGCCTATTGAAATATGTAAAGCACTGAAATAACTTTTAAAATCTCAGTATTTCTTAGTGATTAAAGAGCTCTAGCTGCAACCAAGGGCCATGATTCATGAACTGGAAGCTCTCACCAGGGACTAGGCGACTTCCCACCAGCTGTATGCATGAAGGCCCCAGGATTATGGAATTTAGTCAGACATCTTGGTTAGAATCGGCAATATTTCCTAGAATAACATAAAATTACACACTGAAAAGGAAGACAGGAGGTAAATAAGATATTGATTGAATTAACCAACTTGTAAATTTTTTTGAATGCAAATAGCATGAATTACAGATATCCTAGTCCAACAGTTTGTTGGAGGTTTTTTTTTTTTTGTTTTGTTTGTTTGGATTTTTTAGAAATTATTGAGATGTTGAAAAAAAAACAAAACAAACCCGTGTTGAATATTAAAAGTAGATGCCCCCATATGGATGGGTTTATGGATGTTGTTTATTTCCTTTACAGTAATAGTCTAGAATAAAAATGTATTTAAAAAAGGAGAAAATCACACTATAAAAGGGCAAAATGAATGTTTTCTACCACTAATGCTTTGTCTCTACAATGTTTGAGAGTGCTTCCGGATTTGCCTTTCTTTGCTGGGTGACACAGTACATAGACTGCTGTGCTACCAACCAAAACGACATGTATCTCTGGATATTCAGAAACACTGCTGGTTGTTGGTGGGATTGTAAAATGTACAACCGTTCTGGAAGGCAGTTTGGCACTTCCACAAAAAGCTGAACTTAGAAATTCCATATGACCTAGCTATTCCACCGCTTGGAATATACCCTGAGAAAATGATAACTGAAGCACAAACAGACACGTGTACACCAATGTTCATAGCAGCATTATTCACCGCCGCAAGAACATAGAAACAGCCCAGGTGTCCAACCATAACGGAATGGATTGAGAAATTACAGTATATTCACACAATGGAATACTATGCAGCACACAGGAGCAATGATTTTGTAAATTATTACCTAACTTGGGAGGGATTAGACAGCATTATGCTGAGTGAACTAACTCAGTCCCACAAGGACAAATACTGTATAAAATCATTATTGTAGAATGATTAAGAAGATCCAAGGGGGTGGAAGTTGGAAGCAGAGGGATGAGGATAGGTGGGGGGCGGGGCAGGGGGAAGGGGTAGGAGATTAACATGGAGTTGTACAATTTGACGTGGGGTTATAGAAATTGGAAGAATCTGGTCTGAAAAACAATGTATTCAAATTTTGTAAATAAACTAGTAAAGACAAACAAACAAAAACACTGTTGGGACAAAAGAAGCAAGTCTCCTGGAAACATTTCCAACCATAAATCTAAAGGAAAATTTCTATGAAGTAGAAATGAATTGATGATATCAAATTGAGCCATTTTAAAAGGCTTATTTATTGTTAAATGCCATTGAGTTGATGACAGCTTGCAGTGATCCTATGAACAACAGTTCACACTTTGCTCTATTGTGTATCATCTTCACATCTCTGTTGCTGTTGTGTACCGTAGAGTTGGAACCGACTCATAGCTGGCTCTCCGGTGGGTTTTCAGAAGTTACTCCCATGGGAAGAGATTGCTGATCCAACATGCTAAAAAGCTTATTGTCGTTTCTGTGCCAATCAATATCATTGAAGGTTTCACTCTCTGACCCTCTATTTTCCAAGTGTGATATCTTTGTTGAAGTACTGACCCCTCCTGACAAAGTGCCTAAAATATATGAGATGAAGTTTCACCATTCTTACCTTCTTCAACACCATCCAGGCCTCTCCTTTGGCTTCTGAGCTTCGAGTAAGCAAGAATCGGCAATGCAAAGAAGTCTTTTCGACACTACCTTTCTGTCAGAATTTCAGGCTTGGTTTAGAAGAAGCCGTGGCCCCAGGGTTATCATTACTGATGTCAGATGGATCTTGGCTGAAAGTAGAGAATACCAGTAGAATGTCTGTGCTTTATTGACTATGAAAAGGCATTTGACTGCATAACAAGTTATGGCTGACATTGAGAAGAATGGGAAACGCAGACACCTAAGCGGGCTCATATAAAATCTATACCTTGATCAAGAGGCTGTTGTATGAATAGAGCAAGAGAGCAAACTGGTTTAAAATTAAGAAAGGTGTGCACCGGAGTTGCTTGCCATCTTCATAGTTACTCAAATGTGTATGTTGCAAAAATAACTGAAGAAGCTGGACCCCATGAAGGAGAATATAACATCAAGATCAGAGACCGACTTATCACCAGCCTGTGTTATGCAGCTGACACAACCTTGCTTGCTGACAGTGGAGAGGACTTAAAGCAATTGTTGCAGAAGATCAAAGAATGCAGTCTTCAATATAGATTACATCTCAACAACAAGAAAAAAAAATTCTCACCACTGGAATGATAGGCAACATTATGATAGATGAAAAAGAGATTGAAATTGTCTTCTTACTTGGATCCACAATCAATGCACTTGGTACCAGTTATTCAGGCTATCAGGAGATGTATTGCACTGAGAAAGTCTGTAGTCAAGGATCTCTCCAAATTAATAATGATGTCAGTTTGAAGATTAAGGTTTGCCTGATTCAGGCCATGGTCTTTTCAATTATTTGCTATACGTCTGAGAATTGAATGATGAATGGGGATATTGAAAGAATTGATAGTTTTGAGTTGTGGTGTTGTAGAAGAATACTCAATATCCCATGGACTACAAAAAGAATAAAAAGAAGTATTTGTAGAAAGTGAAGCCAGAATGCTCCTGGGTGGCAAAGGTGACAAAGCTTCGACTCACACACTTGGGGCATATTGTTTAAAGAGGTTATTCCTTGGAGAGGGACACTATACTTGGAAAAATATAGGGTCAGCAAAAGAGAGAGACCCTCAACCAGTTGGATTGACTAACTATTGCAACAGGCTTGAGTATATTAGAGATGATGAGAATGGCACAGGATAAATTAATGTTCAGATCTATTGTTCAAAGAGTGGCTATGGGTCATACTTAACTTAGTGGCATCTAACGACAATTTTTCTATTTCTCTCCTCTTTGTTTTTCTCTTCCTTCCATAGAACTGAATTGAAAAACTAAACATTATATAGAAAAAACAAAACTCGACAAAAGAAAAAAGGAAAAGAAATGAAACATATTTATGATAAGCCTGTCTTGTTACCTGGGAGTGGATGGATTCAGTTAATTCTTTATGAAAGGTTTTGACCATTTAAATGCATTCCAAATTTCATTCCCATAGCAGGGGATAATCCTTCCCCATTAGAATCAGCATTACGCTTGAACTTATTTCACCAGGTCATGAGTTAATGAACCATTATGTTAAAAAGTCAACTTATGACTTCCATTGTGTTTAATCTGTTAATGATTAATGCACATTAGGGTCGTATAAATGAAAAACTTCATCATTTCGTAGTTCATGTAGCAATGGGATAAATGTTAAGGTGATGAGGTCAGTATAGGTCAATTAATATAGGTCAGATCTGTTTTCGTTTGTTTTCTTATGTGGATGGCGGAATTTGGCTTGCTGAAAGTGAGGAGGACTTGAGACTCTTGCTGCAGAAGATCAAGAATCAATCAAGAAAAGTCCTCACCGCTGCATCTATAAAAGGCATCATGATATATGGAGAAAAAATGGAAAATGCCAACAATTTCATCTTGCTTGGATCCACAAGCAACACCCTTGGTACTAAACAGTCAGAAGATCAGGAGACATATAGCATTGGACAGGTCTGCTGTCAGGGACCTCTCCAAAGTCCTGAAGAGCAATGATGTCAGTTTAAAGACTGAAGTGTGCCTGATTCAAGCCTTTTTTATCCCCCCAATCATCTGCTATACATCTGAGAGCTGGACAATTAATAAGTATGACAGAAGAATTGATGCTTTTAAGGGGTGGTGGTGGAGAGAGTACTGAATATTCAATGGGCTGCCAAAAGGACAAACAGGGATGTCTTGGAGGAAACCAGAGTGGTCCTTGGAAGCAAGAATAGAATGTGAAACTCTTTGTTCCACAAGCATTAGGCATGTTGCTAGGAGAAGATATTCTGAGTGACATCATGTTTGAAAGATAGAAGGTTGGCAAAGGAGAAGATGATGCTAAGTGAGTGGATTGATAGTGGGACTGCAGGAATGAGCCAGAATATCTTGGAGGTGCAGGATAAGACAAGTTCAGATCTATTGTTCATAGGGTCACAATGAGTCGGACTGGACTTGAAGGCACTTAGCAACAACGATAACTTCAAAGCAACTGAGTTTTCTCTGGTACTTTTTCTGTTTCAGATTTGTTTAAAAACAGACATCAAAACAGGTAAACACTCTTACTTCCCCTCTTCGCCAGCACTATTCTCCTTTATCAGAGAGAACTCCCAAAACTATATTCTGTTTTTAAAGCTTTTGTTTTCCATTACATTTTTTACCTCAATCTGTATTATTATGTGGCGATCTGCTTTTTTCATTTGCGATGAAGCATTGTGTCTAATCATATATCTGAATGGTTGAATTTAATGGTGAATGAAACAAATAGTATGGTATTTTATTGCAAAAACTTATATTTTTGAATTTTTCTAAATATTTCCTTCTATATTCTGTTTTCCTATTTTCTTCTTTTTATTTCCTTTTGAGCTGTAGATGGTATGGATGGTACATTTTAAAAAAAATATTATTTCTATTTTTTCTTCTGTGGTATAGTAAAGACTCTTAATACTTTATATTTTTAAAATACATTTTAGGTTTATTTAGATGATATTTAGGTTTATAGAAAAATTATGAGGAGGGTAGGTGCTGATAGTCCTCAAATAACAAGGGATCAGTAAGATAATTGTCTCAATGATGCATAACTATTGGGAAATGATCATTGACCCTGGCTTAACGCAGTTTGGTTTTTTTTGTTTCTTGAATTTTTTCCTCACAGATGTATTTATTCTTATCACTACTTTAATCTCTCCTGATTTCCTTTCCCTTCTGCTTATTTGTCAATTTATTTCTCCAGATGGATATATCATCATACTGCCTGCTTGGTTCCTCATGTGCACATGAGCTTCAGCTCTATCATGTTACGGACCTTGCATGCCTTTTGGATCTGTCTTAACACCCTTAATTCTACCCATCACTCTTGTCTATGTGCATCACACTTCCAGATAAAACCAACTTCTCCTGCCTTGTGGATGTGTTACAATATCCAGCCCTAAATATTGCAATAAATAAAGTGTTACAATATCCCTCCTAAATACTACCCACAATGAGATGGGTTACAAAGTGGCTGGAATCGTGGGGTTAAGCACAACAGCGATTATAAGGAGAGCATAGAACTGACAGACTCCGTGTGTTGTAAATATGATTCCCGTGACTTGATGGCACCTAACAATACCAACAATATGTCTACAACTTCCTGTGCCTAGAGAACACCTACTTTTATTTTCCCTGTGGAAAACTGGTGCTAATGGTACTAAAAGAAAACTACCATTGAGGTTATTTGGCTGTGTTGCCAACCAAAGTTAAGACCTGCCTTTCCTGTGCTGCGAATGCTTACCACAAGGCATTATCCTTGCGTCCTCTTACTACCTTGCTTCTAAGAATATTTCTAGGTTTGATTGTGAACCTTGACCTATGCACCTTTAGACTTTCGGCAATTAAAATAGAAAAGGTCCTTTGTAAATGCTTTTCTGAGTGGATAAGCAATCTTATTAGAAATTAAATCATTCTGTTTGATAATAATAAGGAACTCTGGTTGTGCAGTGTGTATAGAATGGCAGGAATGGCAATTTTAACCAACCAGCTTCCCCATGGGAGAAACATGGACAATTTCCTCCCAGAAAGATTTGGAATCTCAGATATCTGATGAATGGTTGTTATAACTGGAAACTGACCTTCTGGTAGTGGATTTGGGGTATTAGATCATAAAGGGAACCTGATGGCATATGGTTAAAGAATTAGGCTGCTATCCAAGGGAGCTGTGATGGCCTAATGGTAAGAAGCTGTACTACAATTCCAAAGGCACGGGCTTCAAATCCACCAACTGCTCCACGGGAGATGGATGCGCAATCTCCTCCTTTGTGATTTATTGCTTCTGAAAACCTACAGAAGTGTCAGCTATGGGTCGATTCTGACTCAGTGGCACACAATGACCATAAGGTTGGCAGTAGTAATCCACCAGCTGCACTGTGGAAGATTGTTGAGGGAGATTGCTCCCATAAAGATTTAAAGTCTTGGAAAGACAGAATAGATCTGCTGGGTTGCTACAAGTCATACTCAACTCCACAGCACGTAACAGCAACAACAGAGGATCTTAAGAGTTTGAACAATTATTATAGTAGTGGTTTATAGTACATAAGCAATCTCATGGAGTACAGTTGATGTTCCAAAAGATCTCTCCCTTCCTCCTCAAATGTTTCTTCACTTACGATAAATCTCTCATTTGAACAGTTTGGTCACTTTCAACTCATGACAATCTTGTATGTGTCAGAGCCGAGCTCTGCTCCTGGGAGCATTCAGTGCTGAATGCTTGTTCAGAAGTAGAATGTCAAACCTTTTCCTGAAGTCACCTCTGGGTAGACTTTCAACCTTTCCACTAACAGTCAAACTCTTTAACCTTTTACACCACTCGGGGATTTGCCATCTCTCATACCTCACATCCTTTTGTTTGTTTTGTCTTACAACCTCTTCCCTGAAGGTTTCCTACATATTTTTGCTCCCAAATGAAAGTTCCTTCTTATGCAGTGATATCACTCTGAAGAGGAAGGAAGCTTTATTTTCTTTGAACTCTTAAGTACCCTCAGGCCTTAGGTATGCAATTGCTGTTCTCCTTACTCTCCATAGCTGCTTTTCAAACTATTTTTTTCCTTTAAAAAAAAAATCTCAATTTCTTTGACATATACAATGCTAAGAATTTTCCACTCACTCTACATTTATCACTGCATCGTGTCTTACAGTCTTGTTCATTGATGACTTCAGAATTTGCCTCAATGACTTCCCCTCCAATCCTGTCATTATTCCACAGAGCAACATCAACCACGTAAAAAATCAAAAGAAGTTAAAAAAAAAGTCTTTGCTGCCAGTCATGCCTGACTTATGGCATGTCATTTGGTTTTCAAGAGTGAAAATTGCTTGGGAGAAGATAGCTCATCTTCCCCCTTGAGGACTAGCTGGTGGATTCAAACCACTAAAGACACATGTCCCTGAGTTAGCAGGGCAACTTCCTACAGACTACGTCACTACAATGCCATTAGCAACCCTATGGATAACCCATAACGTTTACTCAGCTCTTTATTAGTGTACCCTCTCCACTCTGGCCACCGTAAGCAGTTCTTGTCCCCATGCTGCCCTTAAAAAGTAAATTAAAAGAAATGCATGTAATTTCAATGATAATCTTATTTTCAGGGATCCTTGCTGAAATTGGCCTGTATAAAAACACAGCCCTGTTGTAGCAGATTCTATTTGCTTTGTCCAATAATATTTTTTATTGTGAACTTAATGAAAGTTTACAGAAAACTTGGATTTCCATTTATTCATTATTGGACAATTTTTTCCCTTCCCTACCACATTGCTATGCACCTCTTATTCTGGACTGTTGTCATGCAAATAATATCTAGTCATATATTCCTTCTTAAATTTTATTTTATTATTTTTGTGTGTGTGGACCATCAAATCAGATCTAACTGGTACAGGAGGAGATTGTGCCTCCTTCTCCCGCAGAACATCTGGTGGATTTGAATTGTGCGCCTCTGGGATTGCAGTGCAGATTTTTGCCAGTAGGCCGCCAGAGCTCCCCTTCATATGTTGTTGCTAAGTGTCATCAAGTCATAGGCGACTCATAGTGTCCCTGTGAAAGAAAGTCCTCGACACTTGCGTGCATGATTTTCATCTCCTCTCCAAGTTCATAGGGTTTCCAGAGGCAAGCTATTTATGGAAGTGGATGCCACTCCTGCTTCCATGCTTGTTTTAACCAGGGAGTGCCCCCAAACACTGTCCACCTTTGGTAACCATTCTCCCATTTGACACATCACTGTCACAGTGTTCAGCTTCACAGTGACCGCAAGTTACTTCTATAAGGCAAGTGGACACACCAGGGCTATTCGACCTAGAAGACTGAACAAAAACAATAAAAAACAGGCTTTAGGGCCTCCAATTAAAGTCACCCCCCTTTGGCTTGGTAGCATCGATTTCAGTCCATGAGGCCAACTGGTCTCTCTCTGTGTTGTTAAGTGCTGTCGAGTCATAGGCAACTCAAAGCGACCCTATGAACAAAAGTCCTTGACCTTTGCATGACTTTCATACTTTCTCCAGGTTCATAGGGTTTCTGGAGGCAAGATATTTAGGGAAGTGGATGCTACACGTGCTTCTCCCCTTCATATATTCCTTTTAAATAATTCTTTTCCCTCATCTATTTCAATGCATTATTTACCCCCTCTTTTTTTCAGTTTCCCCTAACTCCCAAGGTCAGTCTTGTTTTATAACTGTAACAGTGACTTTATACAGTATCTGTCCTTTTGTGATTGAGATATTTCACTCAGCATCATGTCCTCCAGGGTCATGATGTATAATATTTTATGAGTTACTTGTTTTATCAGTGCTGCGTAGTATTCGATTGTGTGAATATACCACAGCTTTTCTATCCATTCATTTATCGATGGACACATGGTTGCTTCCGCATGTGCATATATGTGTTTGGGTGGCAGTTCTAGTATATTCCCAGTAGTGGAATTACTGGGTCAAATGGTATTTCTATTTGTAACTTTTTGAGAAAGTACCATACAGCCTTCTTTGAGAAAGTACCATACAGCCTTCCAGAATGATTGCACCATTGTATACTCTCACCAACTGTAAATGAGGGTTCCAATTTCTCCAAAACCTCACCAGTTTTTGCTGTCTGCTGCTCTGTTGAACTTTGCTATTATTATTGGGGTGAGATGATATAATTGTTTTTATTTGCATTTCTTAGATTTTGAACATTTCTTCATGTGTTTGTTCACCATCTGAATGTCTTCTTTGGTGAAATGTCTATTCATATCCTGTGTGCATTTTGAAATTGGATTGTTTATCTTGTTGAGGTGTTTGAGTATTCTAGAAATTCTACATATGAATCCCTTATCTGACTTTTGACTGTATGGATCACAACAAGCTGTGGCTGACTCTGAGAAGAATGGGAATCCCAGAACATTTGATTCTGCTTATGTGAAACTTATACTTGGACCAAGAGGCAGTCATCAGAACACAGCAAGGAGATACTACATGGTTCAAAATCAAGAAAGGGGTCTGCCAGGGATGTATTCTGTCTCTATACCTTTTCACTCTGTATGCAGAACAGATCATCCTAGACGCTGGGCTGTATGAGAAGGAATGTAGCATCAGGATTTGTGGAAGAGTCATCAACAAACTGAGTTATACAGATGGCACAATCCTCCTCACTGAAACTAAGGAGGACCTGAAGTGCTTGCTGCAGAAGGTCAAGGACTAAAGCCTTCAATACGGATTGAAGCTCAATATTAAGAAAACAAAGATTCTCACCATTGGGCCCATTGGCAGCATCAGTATGGATGGTGAAGAGATTGAAATAGTTAACTGTTTTAGTTTACTTGGCTCCACAGTTATCACTATTGGTACCAGCAGCTAGGAAATCAAGAGACAAATTGAAATTGAGAAAGTTGACTGTCAGGGACCTTTCAATATTACTAAAGAGCAATGATGTCAGGCTGTAGACTAAGGTGTGCCTGATCCAGGCTATAGTCTTTTCAGTTACGTGCTATGCATTGCAGAGCTGAACAGTGAATAGGGATGATAGAAAGATAATTAATGCTTTTGAGCTGTTGTGCTGGAGAAGAGTGTTGAATAATATATGGAGAACAAACAGGTTTGTCCTGGAGAGAGTGAAACTGGAATGCTTCTTTGAGTCAAAGATTCTGAAGCTTTGTCTGACATACTTTGGTCATGTTGCAAGGAGGGACTGGTCTTTGAAGAGGAACATCATGTTTGGGAGAGTGGAGTGATGGCGCAGGAGAGGAAGGCCCTCTATGAGATGGATCGATTCTGTGATTGGGGTGGTGGGAGTGAGTGTGTTGGAGACAAGTTGGCACAAGGTAGAGCAGGGTTTAGGGGTCTTGTACATATGGTCGCTATGAGTCGCAAGCAACTCGATAGCACATAACTACAACAAACAAACATCAGGCATATCATTACCAAATATTTTTCCCAGTCCATGGCTTTCTTTTTTACACTGTTGGAGAAGTTTTTTGATGTGAATAGGGATTTCTTTCTTAGATGGTCCCATTCATTGATTTTATTCTATCTTGGTTGTATGTTTCAGGATGTCTGGAAGAATGTTCATGTTGTGGATTAGGGCTTTTAGAGTTCTTCCAAGATTTTAGCTGATAAAGTTTATGGTCCTGGTTTTACTACTAGGTCTTTTATCACCTTTGATTTCTCTCTCTGTGTGTGTGTGTGTGTGTGTGTGTGTGTGTGTGTCTGTGTATGGTGTGAGGTGTGGGTCTTGCTTGATATTTCTACAGATTTTGCTCATACCATTTCCTTGTCAAAAATCAGATAACCATAGGTAGATGCTCTGATTTCTGGGTTCTCAATTCTCTTCCATTGATCTATGTGTCTGTCACTGTACCAGTACCAAACTTTCTTGGTCACCACAGCTGTGTGGTAGGATTAGAGATCAGGGAGTGAGATGCTTCCTAACTTATATCTCTTTTTCAGGAGTGCTTTGTTTATTCATAATCTCTTTCCATTACAGATGAAATTGGAAACTGCCTTTTTCATATCATTGAAGAATTGTATTGATATTTGTATAGGGAATGCATTAAGCTTGTTGATTGCTTTTGATAGAATTGCAATTTTCACAATATTGAGTCTATCCATGAGCATGGTATATTCTTCCTTTTCTCCAGGTCTCTTTTTGTTTATTATAGTAATGTTTTATAATTTTCTTTGAATAAGTTTTTTGTGTTCCTAGTTAGATTTGCTGACAAGTATTTAATTTTGTGGTTAGCTATTGTGATAGGTATTGTTTTTCTTAGCTCCATTTCTATATTCTCTTTGTCACTGTAGAGAAATCCAACTGAATTTTGTATGTTGAGCTTGTATCCTGCCATTTTGCTGAATTGGTCACCTATAATCAGTAGTTTTCTCACTGAGTCTTTAGGGCTTTCTAAGTATACTATCATAGCTTCTGCATTTAGAGATAATTTTATCTCCTTTGGATACCTCTTATTTCCTTGTCTTATTGCTATCACTTAGACTTCCAAAACAATATAGAATAGGAGAGGTGATAGTGGGCATCCTTACCTAGTTCCTACTCTCAAAGGGAATACCTTTAATCTCTCTCCATTAAGGAAGATGCTGGCTCTTGGTTTTGCATATATACTTTTTACTATGATGAGGAAATTCCCCTCTATTCCTATTTTGAGTGTTTTTATCAAGAAAGAATGTTGTATCTTGTCAAAGGCCTTTTCTGTATCAATTGATAGGATCATGTGATTCTTGTTCTTTGCTTTGTTAATGTGAAGAGTTACACTGACTGTTTTTCTTATATTGAACCATTTTTGCATACTTGTTATGAATCGCACTTGGTCATGGTAAATTTTAATTTTTAATGTATTATTGGTTTCTATTGGCCAGAATTTTAGCATGTATAGTCATAAAATATATTGGTCTCTAATTTTCTATTTTGATGGTGTCTTTATATGACTTTGATATCAACGGTATGTTTCCTTCATAGAATGAGTCTGGGAGAACTTCATCTTTTTCTATTTTCTGAAATACTTCATGTAGTATTGGTGACAGTTCTCTCAATATTTGATAAAATTTACTTGTAAAACTATCTGGATCAGAGTTTTTGTTTTTTGTTTGTTTTGTCAGAATTTGTTTCATTACCTGTTCAATTTCTTCTTTTGTGATGGGTAAGCTCAGGTGTTTGATTTTGATTTTGGTCTGTGTTGGTCTAGGTATCTGTGGGTTTCTAAGCATTTGTACATTTCCTCTAAGTTTTCATATTTGTTTAAGTATAGTTTTCATAGTATTCCATTGTTAACTTTTTTATTTTAGTTGGTTTTGTGTGACACAGCACCTTTCATCTCTTATTTGGATTGTTTGCCTTTTCTTTGTTTTCCTTTGTTATATTTGCTTGTGGTTTGTCAATTTTATTACCCTTTTTGAAGAACCAACTCCTGGTTTTGTTGATGGTTTCAGTTGTTTCTCTGTTTTCTATTTCTCTTATTTCTGCCCTAATTTTTAGAAATTCAGTTTGCTATTCTTTTTCAATTTGTTGAAGATGTTTGGTTATCATTTCTTTCTTGCCTTTTGATGTGTTTGCTTATTGCTATAAATTGACCTGTAATTGCTGCTTTGGCTATTTCTCAGAGGATTTGTTAGGTTGTGTTTTCATTGTCATTTGGTCAAGAAAATTTTTAATTTTTTATTTCTTATTTTCCCAACTTATGTCCTGGCAAGGTGTTCAGCTTCCAAGTGTATGTTTTTTCTCTCTCATTTATCCTCTTATTATTAATTTCTAGTTATTTAGCAGTGTGGCCTAAAAAGATGCTTTATATTATTTCTATGTTTATAAATTTATTAGTGCTTGCCTTGTGACCTAAAATGTGATCTTTTTTTTGAGAATGTTCATGCACATTGGAGAAGAAGGTATACTGCCCTATCTTGGTGTGCATTACCCTATATATATGAGATAGAGTTGGTTTATTGTGTGGTTTAATTCTTCAGCATCTTTGTTGAGTTTCCTTTGGGTAGGTCCAGCTTTTCTTTTCTTTCTTTTTCCCCCAACTTTTCTTGAGAGTGGTGTATTGAAGTCTCCTACTACTGAGGAGGACCTGAAGTGCTTGCTGCAGAAGGTCAAGGACAGTAGTCTTCAATATGGGTTGAAGCTCAATATCAAGAAGACAAAGATTTTCATCACTGGGTCAATTGATAGCACCATGTTGGATGATGAAGAGATTGAGGTTATTACCAGTTAAAGCTTCTTCAGATCCACAATCAACACTTTTGGCACCAGTAGTCTGGAAATGAAAAGGTGAATTACATTAGGTAAGTCTGCTATCAGAGATGTTTCCAGGTTCTGAGAAGTAACCATGTCAGTTTAGAGACTAAGGTGCACTTTATCCAGTCCATGTTCTTTACAATTACTTGCTATACATCAGAGAGCTGGATAATGACTAAGGGGGATAGAAGAAGAATTGATGTCCTTAAGTTTTGGTGCTGGGGAAGGGTCTTGAACATATCATGGATCACCAAGAAAACAAATAGGTCTGTCTTGAAGAGAGTGAAACCAAGTTTCTCCTTGGAGGCAAGGATTTTGAAGATCCATCTCACCTTCTTTGGGCACATGGCCCAGAGGGACTGACTAATCCTTGGAGAAGGACATCATGCTTGGAAGGGTGGAGGGACAGTGCATGAGAGCAAGACCCTGGAAGAGATGGAATGATACAGTAACAAAGGCAATTGAGGTATGTGTATTTGAGTCAGTTAGAGTGATGCAGGACAGGGGAGACTTGAGAGATATTGTACATAGGATGCCTAAGAGTCACAGGCAAGTTGACAGCACATAATAACAATAAAAACAACTATTATAGTAGTGTGTTTGTCTATTTCTTTTTTCAGCTGTATTTACGTTTGTTTTGTATACTTTGCAGCTCTATAATTTGATGCATAGATATTTATTATGGTTTTGTCCTCTTGCTCTATTGACCCTTTAAGCATTATATAGTGACCTTCCTTGTCCTTTATGATGGTTGAAATCTATTTTATCAGAAATTGATATCACTACCCCTGCTTTTTTCCCCTGATTTCCATTTGCTTGATAAACTTTTTCCACCTTTTTTTTTTAAGTCTTTCTTTCTCAGTTTTCAGATGTGTCTCTTGTAGACAGTATATTGATGGGTTTTGTTTTTATTTTATCCAATCTGCTACTCTTTTTCTCTTCAGTGGTACATTTAAACCATTCACATTCAGTATCATTAATTAGAAGCAAGTGTTTATTGCTATCAATTTGTTGAGTTATTTTTGGTGTTGTTGCTGATTACTTTGGTCTATTCTGCTTTCTGTGGCATTTCAGTTAAGAAGGATGTCTTTCAGTGTTTCCTGCAATACTGGTCTTGCTTTTACAAAGTCCCTTCCTTAGGTTCTGCTTTTCTGAGAATATGTTGATCTCTCCTTCATATTTGATGTTCAGTTTCCCTGGGTATAGTACTCATGTTTGAAAGTTGTATTCTTTGAGTGTTTGTATATGCCATTCATTGTCTTTTTGCTTACATGGTTTCTGCTGAGAAATCAGCATTTAATCTTATCTGCTCTCCCTTATAGGTTACTCTTTGTTTCTCCTTAGCAGCTTTCATAATTCTCTCCTTATCATTGGTTCTGGCAAATTTGACTATAACATGCCTTTGTGCTTTTCTCTTGGGGTCTATTCTATGTGGTGTTTGCTCAGCTTCTTGAATATATATATATTCTCTCATTCTTTGTTATGCTGGGAAAGTTTTCTTCTAGTAATTCTTCCACAACTTTTTGTGACTCTACCCACTTCTTCCTTTTCTGTGATTCCAATTATTTGCATGTTATTCCTCTTGACGGTGTCCCACATTATTCTTAGGCTTTCTTCTTTCCCCTTCCTTTTTGATTCTACTTTTTTGTTCTACCAGATCAATGGTGACAATTCTATCTTCTATTTCACTTGTTCTGTGTTCCATCTCTTCAACTCTGTTCATGTGTCCTTTCAAAGTGTTGACAGCCTCTGAAACACTGGTTTTCATATTCTGGATTGTGATTTCTTGTGATCCCAGAGCCTCTGATGCCTCATTTGTTTTATCTACATTGTCTTGGATTTTTTTTAAAGTTCCTCTTGAGTTTTGCTTGCAGAGTCCTGTAATTCTTGAGTTTGTCTTTCTCCCATTGAAAATATTCAATCTTTGTTCTTTTGAAGTCTGTGTCAGAAATTTCCTTCCACTAGACTTTCTGCCTTCAGAAAATTCAGTGATAGTGTCCCACTTTTTGGAGGTGACATCTTGTTTTGAGTTTGTGTAGGTTGTGAGGTAGTCTGCTTCTTCTGTGCCATTGCTACGGTAGAGTTTTTCATGCTTAGGTCTTAGCAGGCTTTTGGTTTGATAGGCTTGGCTCAAATAGTCATTGCTCCAGAGGAAGGTGGAGCAGCTATCTTGCATGAGTTTCTCTCTGATCTTTTGACTCAAGGGAAGACTTGTTTCAGTTGGGGAGAGCTATGACTGTGAATTAGCATCCTTCTGTGTTAGGGAACTGCTGTAGCTGGGGAGGCCCAAAGTGCCTGAGGTAAAAGCAGCGCAAGCTATGGAAAGGGAGAGGAAGTGGCTTCATTTGTAATATTGGTGTCCCTGGTAAATTCGGATGGGTGTATTGGGTTGTCCTCCAGGTGGTTGGGCCAGGTCCTTCAGGTGGCAGGGCCAGTGTAGCAAGGCAATTAGTGGGAGTATTCAGGCGGCAGGTTCAGGGGTCCAGGCTGTGAGTCCTGGACATCCAGGTGGAGGAGTTGGAGGGTCACCTCCAGGTGGTAGGTTTGGATGTCTAGGACCTCTAGGCAGGGGGGCTCAGGAGCCTCCAGGCAGTGAAGCCTCAGTCTAGTGCTCCTGGCAGGAAAGCAGTCTAGGCCAAACTAAGACATTTTTAAGATAGGTACTTACCTAAATGAATGGAAGGAATTCATGTGCAGCTTTGGCAATTTGTGGCTTTGGCGACCCTCAGACTCTATTTGTAACTATGAGTAATTGCTAGAAATGCAGAAGCTGGGCTAAGTGTGAAGATTCTGAAGTCTAAAGAAGGCTTGCTGATTCTAAGAGAGCCTTTCCTTTCTTGTACTGGAGGGTATAGTTTCAGACATTGGGTGATGATTCCAAGGAAGATATGACCTGGCTAGAGAGTTGAACTGGAGAAGAAGTACACATTTTCTCCTAGAGACTTTCAGCATAGAGAATATTTGCTTTTCTTTCTCACTCTCTTGCAAGCAAACAAGTATTTGGAGAAAATTATTTGCAACAGTTATAGTTCAGAAATACTTTCTTCCTCAGTCACAGATGAGAGGGTGGTAGTACTGGTAGTGGTCTCCTTAGAACAAATATTTAGAAGTGATTAATAATTTCCTCTTTTCCTTCTTTGTATTTTCCATGGAGAAGTGTGGAGAACAAGAGGATAACGAAAGAGGGGAGTGTGATAGAAAGAAGATGAGACCTGAGCAGAGTTAAAATGTTAGTCATTTCCTCAGGATGTTTCCCTGGCTAACTCCTTTCCACTAGGCCAAATCCAAGGAGATGATATAAACTTCAGACACATTTGAAGAACCATGAGCAGAAGGAATCATGTATTGTTCCCAGGTAGAGCCTAGGGAGTTATCTCAAGATTCCAGTTTCACAGATCCCTGTTGGTGCTAAAAAAATAGCATCAAACTTTGCACCTAGTATGTGCTTGGTATTTGTTTGTTGTTGTTGTTGTTATGTTCCGTTGAGTCGCTTGCGACTCATAATGACCCTATGAACAACAGCTCTAAACTCTGCTCTGTCCTGTGCCAATCTCATTGTCTCTGACACACTCATCCCGATTGCCCCAGTCACCAAATTAATCCATCTCCCAGAGGGCCTTCTCCTCCTACACCTGCCCTCCACCCTCCTTCTCCAAGGACCAGTCTCTTCTTACAACATGACCAACGTATGTCAGACGAAGCCTCAGAATCCTTGCCTCCAAGGAGAAGCCTGGTTTAACCCTCTCCAGGATGAATCTGTTTGTTTTTTTAGCAGTCCATGGCAACCTTAGCACTCTTCTCCAACACCAAAGCTCAAAAGAATCAATTTTCCTTCTATCCTACCTGGTTATTGTCCAGCTCTCTGATGCATAACAAGTGATTGCAAAGACCATGACCTGTACCAGACACACCTTAGTCTCCAGAGACACACCTTTGCTTTTGAGTACTTTAAAGAGGTCCCTAAAAGCAGACTTTCCCATGCCAATACTTTTTTAATTTCCTGGCTGCTGGAGCCAAGAGTGTTGATTGTGGAGACAAGCAGACTAAAGTGGTGAACAATCTCAATCTCTTCACCATCCATCCTGATGCTGCTAATTGGTCCAGTGGTGAGAATCTTTGTTTTCTTGACATTGAGTCTCAATCCATATCGAAGGCTGCAGTACCTGACCCTCAGCAGCAAGTGCTCCAGGTCCTCCTCAGTTTCAGCAAGCAGAGTTGTGTCATCTGCATAACACAGATTGTTGATAGATCTTCCACCAATCCTGATGCTACATTTCTCCTCATAGAGCCCAGCCTCCTGGATGATCTGTTCTGCATACAGGTTGAAAAGGTATGGAGAGAGGACACATCCCTGGCTTACGCCCTTCCCAATTTTGAACCATGCAGTGTTTCCTTGCTCTGTTCTGATGACTTCCTCTTGGTTCAAGTATAAGTTTTGTATTAGCATGGTCAAGTGTTCTGGATTCCCATTCTTCTCAGAGTTAGCCACAGTTTGTTATGGTCCACACAGTCAAACGCCTTTGCATACTCAATGAAGCAAAGATAGACATTCCTCTGATAATCAATGAAGCAAAGATAGACATTCCTCTGATACTCCCTGCTTTCAGCCAATATCCATCTAACATTAGCTACAAAATCCCTAATACCATGACCCCTTCTAAACCCAGCCTGGACTTCTGGCAGTTCTCTGCTGATGTGCTGTTCCAGTCGTTTTTGGATAATCTTCAGCAGGATCTTGCTTGCATGTGAAATCAATGACATTGTTCTATAGTTTTCACATTCTGTTGGGTCTCATTTCTTTGGAATGGGAACAAATATTGATCTCTTCCAGTCAGCTAGCCAAGTGGTTGTTCTCCAGATTTCTTGGCACAACTTGGTGAGCACATCCAGGGCAACATCTGTTAGCTGAAATGCGTCAATTGGTATACCATCTATTCCTGGGGCCTTAGTTTTTGCTATTTCTTTCAAAGCAGCTTGAACTTCTTCCTTCATCACCATCGGCTCTTGCTCATATGTTGTTTCGTTAAATTCTTCTGTGTCTGCCAATTCCTTTCAATACAATGACTCAGTATATTCTTTCCATCTTCAAAGAAATAAGTGAGTCAGGACACTTGAGCCAAGGGCAGGGACAACGCTGATACTAATGGTTAATTCCACAATTAGGGATATATTTTTACTTTTTCTGGAAAATGCTTATCTGTTGGATACTTCTCTAGATCTGAACATTCAGATTGACATACACTAGGAAGAAGGATTGGCCATCTACTTACAAAATAGCAGGCCTCTGAAAACCCTACGTACAACAGAACACAAGTAGAATGACAGAAAGGGTAACTGAGTATGAAAATACAAAAGAAGAGGAACAGTTGTAAGCAGACACTAGTGATTGGAACATGGAATGTGAGAACCATGAATGTGGGAAAATTAGATATTGTTAAGGAGGAAATGGAACGCATAAATATTGACATACTAGGCACTGATGAGATGAGATGGACAGGCATGGGGCGTTTTGAATCAGATCATCATATGATATACTACTCCTGAGATGAAAAGTTGAGGAAAAATGGGGTTGCTTTCTTAGTTAGAAAAGCCATTTCTAGATCCATCTTGAAGTACAATATTGTGAGTGACAGG
The DNA here is from genome assembly GCF_000299155.1 of Elephantulus edwardii. Lineage (NCBI taxonomy): Eukaryota > Metazoa > Chordata > Mammalia > Macroscelidea > Macroscelididae > Elephantulus > Elephantulus edwardii. The sequence continues at coordinate 1,608,920 of NW_006399903.1, read as the reverse complement.
ATAATATCCATACGCATACAAGGAAGTCCAGTGAATACTTGGTGTTTGTATCCTTTTTTATTGATGTTATTATTATCACTGTTATGACTGATAGCTTAAGTTTCCAACACTCATGGTTTTTGAAAGCCATTCGACTCTATTCCTTAAATGTAATTGACAGGTTCCTGATGTCAGTGTCTACCTCTTAGATTTATAAAGGTTTTAATTTCTCTTGTTGGTTTACAGCACAAAATTTTTTTTTCTCATTAATTATTTCTTAGAGGGAAAAAATGACCCAGAAATGATTTACTGGAATCCAATTAAAAGACTTTATAAACATCTATCAGACCTCCCACAGACACATGGAAAAGAGCCTACTGTTTTCAATGAACCAAGAGGGAATAGCAAGCAATTGTGAAACAATTAGTTTGACCTGGAGCTTGCTCAAAGTCGGGAATATTAGTGATTCTACAAGGGATAAAGAGCAAAAGGATGCTATTTCATTGAATGCTGATGTCGGTAAATAACGAAGATGAGGGTTTGATCCCTTCCCACACATAAAACCACATGTATTAGTTCTCAAAAAACATCAATGCAACTCCAGGGACTTGGGAAAGTGGCCAAGAACCTGAATTTATTAACATTATTTTTCACCACTTGGCCAGTGAGAATTTAAAATATCAATTAAATTCAGGTATAGATCTCAAGTTAAAATGGTGACATTTCATGGGATTATGAATTGATGGCTAGGGCAAAGATAAAAACCTGTACGTGCAATTTTGATAAGATAGGATGATCACATACGTGATGCAAATTCAAAGAAATGGAATTCTGACTGGAGTGCAGACTTGGGTCAGTTTCAATAATATCTTTAGGTCTCATTTTTCTCATCTGTGATACAAAAATGGATCAATTAAATGGCACTCTAAGTCCTTCAAGAACTTGTTTTCAACAGTTTATCTCACATCCCCTAAGCAGAATACATAGATTTCCCTTTATCTCTTTGATGGAGTGAAATTTTCTACTAAAAGCTTTGTTACTTTCTTATTTTCATTAAAAGGATGGAGATGCAAATGCAGTTGTTGATCTCCTGTGTCCATTTTAGTTGTTAATAAGATGAAAAATCAGATGAGTTTGGAATACCTTGGTGGTTAGATAGGTGAATATTCCATAATAAAATAGGAATATAGTAACGGCATCTGAAAATATACAGAGTAATTTTAAGCCAATTTCAGCCCATCAGAATAAGTTATCTATTCATAAAGCATCGATGTTAAATAATAAAATATTTCTAAGATTGGGGAAGTATGTTAATGAGTTTTACAATGCAAAACCTGCGACGGAGTATTTTTTTAAAAACTAATAATGGTGCAATATAGGTGGGTCATGCTGTGCATGAATGATATTTTGGATCACTCAATTTCATTTTCCAGTACACCTAGGGAAATTATATTTAAAACAAAATGCACAGTTTGGGATGTTTTTGCATAAAAATGAAAAGATAACATATGAATTAAATTGCACTAGTATACCCCTGTTCTTTTTTTCTGTACTCATGTTGCTTAAGAAAGCAGCATAGTATTAATAATGCAAACTCGACGAAAATACAGATGGTATTTTGGAAGTCTGTTGCATCTCATCATTGGAACTATAACTTCTCAAAACATATATAATGTAACTCAAGATTTTACCTTTAATTTTCTGGAAAAGCACTCCAAATATATAAAGTAAAAGACTGTAGACATGAAAGATTCATCCTAGGTTTAGATCATAGTTTAGATTCTGTTGTTATTGTTAGATTCTGTATAATTGGTTCACAGCCAGAGCAAGTCTACATACAAGAGCATGAAACACTTTCCAATGCTTCACCGCCTTCAGATCGTTATATTTGAGGATACTGTGGAAGTCACTGTGTCAACAAATTTCATTAAAGGTCTTACTGGTTTTTCTCACTGTCTACCAAGTATTATGTCCTTCTCTGAGGACTGAGTACACACTTAAATTATGTCATCCGAAAGTTCACTCATGTTGTTGTTGTTGAGTACCATCGAGTCAGAACCAAGCAATAGTTAGTTGACCCGCCAGTGGTTTTTTTCAGAAGTTGTTAACTGCACAGAAAGAGACTGCCCACTGGGGCTTCGTCTGACATACTTTGGACATGTTGTAAGGAGAGACAGGTCTTTGGAGCAGGACATCATGCTGGGTAGAGTAGAGGGACAGCACAGGAGGGGAAGACTCTCTATGAGGTGGATTGATTCAGTGACTGGGGTAATCGGGATGAGTGTGTCAGAGGCAATGCGATTGGTACAGGATAGAGCAGGGTTTAGGGCTGTTGTACATAGGGTTGCTATGAGTCACAAACGACTCGACGGCACATAACAACAACAACAACAATCACACAGAGAAGCTAGTGAGTGGATTTGAACCATTTACTTTTAGGATTGCAGTGCAGTTTCTTACCACTAGGTCACCAGAGCTCCCTGTATACTCATAGATTTTCCCAAAGATGGAAACAATTTTGCAGGATTGTCAAGCAGGGACAGGAGGAGAACGAAAGGGAATAGAAATTAGTGAATGGATAGGTAAGGTGAAGGGAAAGGGAGGATAAAGTTAGATTTCAAATTTGTTGTCAATCTCACAATCTCCGACACACTTAAGCCTATTGCTGTTGTCATTGTATCAGCCCATTTCATTAAAGGTCTTTCTCTCCTTCAGCTTTCCTCCACTTTTCCAAGTATGAGGTCCTTTTCCAAGGAATAGCCCCTTTTAGCAAAGTGCCCAAAGTATGTGAGACAAAGCTTCACATCCTTGCCCCCAAGGAATACTCTGGCTGCATCTTGTCCAAGATATTATTTAGTCTATAGGATATTCAATACCCTTCTCCACCACCACATATCAAGGACATCAATTTTTCTGTCTTCCTAATTCATTGTTTAGCTCCCAGATGCATAGCAAGTGATTGCAAAGAACATAGTCTAAATCAAGCACATTTTAGTCCTCACCCTGACACCATTGTTCCTCAGTAATTTGAAGAGGTCCCTGACTACAGACTTTCCCATTGCAATACAAATCTCCTGACCTCCTGAGTGCTGGTATTGATTGTGGTTCCAAATAACATGAAGTCATTCATAGTCTCAATTTTTTCTCCGTTTATCATGATGTTGGCTATCAGTGTAAGGATGGGAATTTTTGTTTTCTTGACATTGGGATGCAATCCATATTGAATTTTCAATAGGACATTGCAAATAATGGCATTATATAATTGTAATTATTGCTATGAAATGAAACATATATGAGTAAATGAAAATAAAAGAATGTAAATAATCCCCACCCAACAAAACCAAAACCTCTCATCCTTGCCTCTAAATAACCCTTTGATTGTACTTCTTCCATGACAGATTGTTTTGTCCTTTTGATACTCTATGGTATATAACCATCACCACAATCTAAAGTTATTAATTCTTTTCATTCTTCCTTATATATGTTGTTTTGCTGTCGAGTCAGGACTGATGCATAGCTGACCCTCCAGTAGGTTTTCATGGATGATTGAACATAACAAGGTTTTGATCAGGTGCACCTGAAATCTCAAGGTGACATCTTTGCTCATTTTTAGAAAATTTTATTTTATTAATTTTAATGAACATTTACAGAGATTTTAGATTTTCATTCATTCATTGTTGCACTCTTTTCTTTACCCCCCTCCCCCCAGTTTGCTCCTCTCTTTGAAAAGCAAAAGATAAACTTTTTCATCGGACTTCTTTGCTCTTTAAAACCTTAAAGAAGCCTGCTGCTACATACATATTTTCCCACTGCAATACAGTACTGATTGCTGCTTCCTTAGTGCTGATGGTGTTGGTGGTGGTGTTAGGTGTTGTTGAGACAAGTACGACTCATAGAGATTTAATGTATAACACATCTAAATCTTATCCTACCCTGTGCCATCCTCACAATCTCTGACACACTCAAGCCTATTACTGCAGTGACTGTGTCAACCCACTTGGTGGATTGTGTGTAACCAAGTAAAATTCAATTCTCAACAACTTTGATTTTTTTCTCTATTTATCATGGTGTGGCTTGTTGCTTCCATTGTAAAGATCTGCCATTTGTTGATGTGTATGCAATCCATATTGAAGGATACAATCGTCATCATTAAGTACTACAAGTCCTATTTGCATTTGGTAAATAAAGTTGTGTTATCTGCATATCATAAGTTATTAATGACTCTTCCTCTGATTCTGATGTTGTGTTGTTAGTCATACAATCCAGCTTTTTGGATAATTTGCTCAGCATATAGATCAAATGCGGATGGTTTTGTTGCTAACATCTGTTGTTGTTGATAGGTGCTGTCAAGCCATATATAACTCATAGTGGCCCTACGAACATTTCTAGCATTACATGATTATATTTGTGACTTTACTTTTCTGTGCCTCCATTTGTTTTTGTTGTTGTTGTCTGCTGTCAAGTTGCTTGCGACTCATAATGACCCTATGTACAAGAGTCCTAAACCCTGCTTTATCCTGTGCCAACATCACTGTCTCTAACACACCTACTCTCACTACCCCAATCACTGAATTGATCCATCTCATTGAGGTTCTTCCTCTCCTGCGCTGTCCCTCCACCCTCCCAAACATGATATCCCTCTCCAAGGACTTATAACTTGCCCAAAGTATGTCAGACGAAGCTTCAGAACCATTGCCTCCAAAGGGCAGGCTGGTTTCACCCTCTCCAAGACAAAATTGTTTGTTCTTCTAGCAGTTCAACACTCTTCTCCAGATCACAGCTGAAAGAGATAAATTTTCTATCACTCCTAGCCATTGTTCAGCTCTCTGATGCATAGCACACAATTGCAAAGACTATGGCCTGTATCAGGTGCACCTTAGTCTCCATCATGATGTCATTGCTCTTCAGGACTCTGGAGAGGTCCCTGACAGCTGACTTTCCCAGTGCAATTCATCTCTTGATGTCCTGGCTGCTGGTACCAAGAGTATTGATTGTGGAGCCAAGTAAACTGAAGCAATTAACAATCTCAATCTCTTCACCATCTATCATAATGCTGCCAATTGGCCCAGGGGTGAGAATCTTTGTTTGCTTGATGTTGAGCTTCAATCCATATTGAAGACTGAAGTCCTTGACCTTCTGAAACTAGTGCTTCAGGTCCTCCTTAGTTTCAACAAGCAGGGTTATGTCATCTGCATGATGCAGGTTGTCGATGAATCTTCCTCCAATCCTGATGCCACATTCCTCCTCATAGAGACCATCCTCCGGGATTATCTGTTCTACATACAGATTGAAAAGATACGGAGACAGAATGCATCCCTGGAGGACACCCTTCCCAATTTTGAATCATGCAATGTCTCCTTCCTTACCCATCTACAAAATGAAGGCGAAAAATAATCTGATAATTAATGAAATATAAGCATTAGAGTTGTTGAATTCTTGCTAGTGAGGTGATTAATAGTTGTATTAGTGAAGCTACTTTTTAAATACATTCTTACATTTGTGTACAATACTATGTTTTATATACTTATGATAACTAGAAACTTTCTTACAGATTATGAGCTTCCTGCCTGAGTTGGATCAGAAAATTATTTCACGATAAGTGAAAAAAAAATCAATGCTGACAATGATTGTATTCTACTTGTATCTACAATTAACAACTATTTACGAAGGTATCAGTCAGGAGCTCAAACAACACACGGCATTCGTAATCTACTGCAAAACACTCCATTAAAGTTTTTTCTTTTTCTTTTTTATTACTTTCAATAGACATTTACAGAGGTTTGGGATTTCCATTCATTGATTGCCGCAATTTTCTCCCTGCCCACCCCTCCCCACCAGTTCGCTCCCCTCTCCGAAAAGAAAAAGAAAAAAACAAAACAAAACAAAACAAAAAATTCGTTCATTAATATACAATTTCCTCATTCCTTTCCTCCCACCCCCACCCCGAGTACACTCTCTATGCAACCTTAATTCTGGATTCCTGTGCTAACCATAATACTCAATCATTTATCACCTTAAAAATCATTTATGTCATTTATGGAGCTCCTGTGGCCCTAGTGGGACGACGCTGCACTGCAGTCTTGAAGGCAAGTGGTTTGAATTCCACCAGCTTTTCCACAGGAGAAAGATGGGCCATCTCCTCCTGTGTGATTAGCTGCCTCTGAAAACTTGCTGGAGGGTCAGCTACAGGTCAGTCCCGACTCTACGGTACACAACATCATACGTCATTTAGATGACTAAGGCATGACTAAGTCCACAAACTGGCTCTTCAATCATGTAGTATGTATGAAAAGGTTGGAACATGGAACCAGAAGCTAAAAGAAATGATGCTGTTGAAAAATGGTACTGGAAAAGAATCTTGTGTATTCACTGAACTTAAAAAAAATTTATATGCTGAAACACAAGGAACTTATAAAATATTTCACAAAATGGGTGACCCTGGAGGACATTATGCTGAGTGATATATCTCAGTCACAAAAAGACAAATATAGCATAATGCCACAGTTATAAAAGAAGACTGACATAGGGTTTGGGGGTAGACTGAGAAAGATGGGATAAATAATATATACTGCATTGAATGCCTTTGAGCTGTGGTGCTGGAGAAGAGTATTGAGAATACCATGGACTGCTAGGAAAACAAACAGATTTGTCCTGGAAAGGGTTAAACCGGGTGGCTCCTTAGAGGCAAGGATTCTGAGGCTCCGTCTAACATACTTTGGACATGTCGTGAGGAGAGACCGGTCCTTGGAGAAGCACATCATGCTTGGGAGGGTGGAGGGACAGTGCAGGAGAGGAAGACCCTCTATGAGGTGGATTGATTCAGTGACTGGGATAATTGGGATGGGAATGTCAGAGACAGTGCGACTGGCACAGGCCAGAGCGGAGTTTAGGGCTGTTGTACATAGGGTCGCTATGAGTCGCAAGCGACTCGATGACACATAACAACAACAACAACAACAACAACAACTGCATTGAAACAGATGAGGGAGAGAACTGTTTAAAGAAAGATACATGATTAGATATTATTGTTATTACAGGAGTCCAGAACGAAGGTAGCATAGTGGTGTGGACTTGGGGTGAGGGATTGAATAACAATGAAATAATTTTTTACTTTTACTTTTCAAAAAGAAAAGTGAATTTGGGGGAGGGGTGGACAGGGAGAAAAGTGCAACAATGAGTGAATGGAAATCCAAAATCTGTAAATTTTCATTAAAATAAAAAAATATTAACAACAACAAAAAAAATTGATATATTAGTCTCAGAAGAAACACAATAAGAAGAGACTTTGGCTTGGTTATTTTGACATGTTGTTGGGAAAGCTCAATCATTAGGTGAAGTTATCATGTTTGGGAGAAGCCGAACAAAACCGAGAGAAACCCTCAATGTGATGTGACACAGTAGTCACAACAGATTAAAAAATATTGATGAACATAAAGATAATGAAGGATGAGGCAACAATTGCCTGTTAACACATGAGACAGAGTTGTTTGGATAGTAGTTTACAGCAATGATAAGAACTCTATGAATTACGTCTTAACACAGCAACATTATTAGCCTTCACACTTCAAACACTTGGCCACCCGACAAAGGATTATGCTTGCAGATATCGGTCAGCATTAGGGGAACCTGTGGTTCCATCAGTGGCAGCGATGTTCAGTTCAGCAGTTTGTGTGATACTGCAAGGAAGAGCACACACCAAGTCTTAGTCTGAATACAGATTATAGCCTTTTACTCTAACACAGAAACTCCTTGTAACAGTTGATTGACACATCAGACACAGTGGGTAAGTAATTCCAAAGGCAATTTACAGATGTTGTTAGGTGTCTTTGAGTCAACTATGTGCCGTAGTGACACTGTAAACAACAAAGATGACCCTTGCCCTATCCTATGCCATTTTAATAATCTCCCACATGCTTGAGCCCACTTGTACGGTCATTGTATCAAAGAGAACTAACAGGTCTGTCCTAGAGAGTTTGAAACCAAGCTGCTCCTTGGAGGCAAGGATTTTGAGACTCCATGTCACCTAGTTTGAGCATGTAGCCAGGAAGGACCATTCTTTGGAGAATGATATCATACTTGTAAAGGTCTAGGGACAGTGCAGAAAAGGAAGACCCCTGATCAGATGTATTAACACAATCACTGGGGTAATGAGGGTAGGTGTATCAGAGACAGTGAGATTGGCTCAGGATAGAGCAGTTCAGAGCTATTGTACATGTTTGGTATGAGTCATAACTGACTTGACAGCCTGCAATAACAACAACAACAGTCCCTTCTGACAAAATGCCCAAAGTATGTGATACCAATGTCACCTTCCTTGCCTCTAAGAAGCACTTCCTCCAAGACAGATGGATTATTCTTTTGGCAATCCATGCTCTATTCCACACAATACACCAACACTACAAAGGCATTGGTTTTTCTTAGATATTCTTTAATCATTGTCCAACTTCCAGATGCTTAGGAAGCAATTGAAATGTATCATGGTTTGGCTCAAGCACATTTTAGCTCTTAAAGTGATGTGAATTTATAGATAACATGAATATTTCAAAGTAAACATATGAGAGCTAGTTTTGAAAAATCTCCACACTTGTCACTTGCAGGAAAATGTAAAAGGATCAGAAAGAATAGAGAAAGAATATCTGAGAAAAGGTTGTCTTTGGGGAGTATCATTGGCTTCCTGGGAGTCTCAATTGCTCTTTGCAAACTATTCGTGAAATTACTTGTGCCTTTAACAATATTGCTTGCACAAGGCTCATATGTAAAGCTAGGGCACAATGCCCTGTGGTTATCTCGTTCCTGAAAAGGTTGTATGAGAGAGTGTGGCTGGAGAAGTGCTGTGAGCAGTGCAATAACATAGAAAAGGCTGCCTTTCGATTGGAATAGGAATTCCTGTGGGGCAATTGTGAGAGAGCTTGCCTGGAGTTCCTTTAAGGTATTCATGAGAGAATTTCCTTGAAATGTGATGGGCTGGAAGTGCGGAGAATATTTCCATAGAAAAAGCTACCAAAAGCTACCAGGGTCTCAGTCTAGGTTCTCTAGTAGAAAAAAAAATCCTCCAAACTAGTGAAATGTATATTCAAGTGCTACCGCTGTTATTATGTGCCCTCGAGTCACCCATAACTCATAGCGACCCTATTAAGTACAATAACTCTGAAAGATGTGCTGTCCTGAACCAGTCGCACTGACTCCAACACATCAACCCCCGTTGCCCCAGTTACTGTTTCAATCCATCTCATCTGGAGTTTCCCCTCCTCTGCTGTCCCTCCACCCTTCTGAGCATGATGAACTTCTACGAGGATCAGTCTCTCTGGCTACGTACCCGAAGTATATGAGTGAGATGGAGCGGAAAAGGAAGACCCCAGATCAAATGGATTGATACAGTGACTGGGGCAATGGGGGTGGGTGTGTTGGAATTAGTGAGAATGGCTCTCAGGACAGGGTAGGGTTCAGAGCTACTATACAAAGGGTCACTATGGGTTACAGCTTACTCAATAGCACACAGCAACAACAGGCTATATTGAAGCACTTGCTGCTGAAGATCATAATCAGAAATTGTCAGGGACCTCTTAATACTGCAAGATAGAGCAACAATGTCAGTCTAGAGACTAAGGTGTGCCTGATGTAGGCCATGGTCTTCACAATTACTTGCTATGCATTAGAGAGCCAGACAATGACTAAAGATGACAGAAGAAGCATCAATGGCTGAGTTATGGTGCTGGAGCAGAGTATTGAACATAGCATGGACTGCCAAGAGAACAAACAAGTCTATCTTGGAGAGGGTGAAACCAAGTTTTTTTTTCTTGGAGGCTAGGATTTTGAAGCTCCATCCCACATACCTTGGGCTTCTTGCCCAGAGATACCAGCCCTTGGAGAAGGTCATCACGTTTGGAAGGGTAGAGGGACAGCACAAGAGAAATAGCTCCTGTTGGAGATGGATTGACATGTTAAGTGAGGCAATGGAGGTAGGTGTGTCAGAGACAGTGACACTCAGATTGGCTCAGGCTGGGGCAGGGTTCATAACTATTGTGCATCAGATGGCTACAAGTGCCAGACAACTTGATGGTGCGTAACAACAAAATCAGAAACTCAGGAGACAAGGCAAAGAGACGCCTACAAGAAGAATATATATATGTGTTGGTTCTCTGGAGTTGCCAGAGCTCATGAAAGTGATTACTAGCGATGGAGTCAAATTTCTCACCTCCCAGGTTGCAGCAGGCACTCTGAATAGGACAGGAGCATGGAGGATGTCCCTGCTTCCTCCTCCCTCTCTGCAGTTACCCGCAAGCGAGGTCCCAATGTATGAAGGACTTCAGAGAGCAGGCGTGAAGGCAGCTCAGGAAGGAGAAGTCTTAGGTAACCTTTTCAGTGTCTGCCTTGGCGACGTTATCAGATGTGATTACCAAATTCTGAACTTGTCTTGAACTGGTGACTAGACTTCCATATTCTAAGAACATCCGAAACAAGTGATGCAGCGAGCAGCATTTTCATCCAAGTAACAAGTTTTAAAAGGGCAGACGGATACAAAGTGAAGCTGTGTTCTGAATGCATTACAGGTGAGATTGTTCAACACCCAGGCTAATGTCAGATGACTCTCTCCTGGATGATTTAGTTAACTATGTGTTCTCTGATTTTCTTGTCTGTAAGTTAGTGGTCATAACATCATCTTCATGCAGAACAAGAGTGATAATGACTGTAAAATTTTTTACTCCTGGTAGGGATGGAATCAAATCTGTCTTCTTGCAAACCTTCTTAATTTAAAATTATTTCCTAAAAAAATAGCTTTGATTTGATTATAATCTTATTGAAAGAGAGAAAAGTTTTAGAGTAGAAAGCATGTTAATATGTCTCAATTTCACACTGATTACAGGGTTTCTTCCCCCATTTTCACAGCAGCCTTCATTCTCTGACAATGGAAGGTAACTTGGGTGACACACTCCCCGTTTTATTCTGACAGCAAGCAAAGGGAACAGAAGGGTGTTCATTCCACCTTCTCAAACAAAGATGGGAGGGTGGGCCAGAGCTGCCACCTGTGAGAGCACCTGACAAAACAATGCCTATTTTTAATATCTCTGGAACATTCACATCTCAGAAGATGTATAGGAGGAAGGAAAAGAGCATAATCTGCTGCGTAGAGCCTTGGAAGTGCTCCTTTCTTTCCCTGGATCCTGGGGTGACAGTTAACACACGAAACAAGACCAGCTTCAAAAAGAGCCATAGACAAAAGGAAATGGAAGTAACATGCCCCTAACTCTCTCTCTTCACGTGGCTTGTCAGAAGGATATTAACCCAAACGCTACAAGAAGTTTGCTTTTAAGCATAGCTTATGGTGCTTTTGTACCCATATATTGTTGTTATTGTGCACTTTCAAGTCAGAACAGACTCATAGCTAAACCTCCAGTAGGCAGTGGTTGGATTCAAACCACATATCTTTAGGTTGCCAGTGCAGCTCCTTACCATTGGCCCATAAGCCACCTTTTCTGTGCAAATAATACACACCTTTTGTTTGTTTGCCAATTACTACCTTCCCCCTGGAAGGTATTTTCTAAAATCCAACTCTTAAATCTATTTTTTTCTACATGTTTTTATTAAAAATGAATATAGTGCCTTCACAAAAATATTACCTGAAGAAAACAGAGGTTGGCAAACTAATGGGGAAAGTGTACTACTATTTGTGTTAAGTATGACACTCTTTTAGTGAGAAAGAAATGTGAGGATCTCTTTTGAGTTTGCATCTGTTTTGAATGCAGAAATATGAATAGTGTTTACATCAGAATTTTTCAGAGACTGCAAAAATGTTGTCTGTTTTACCAGATAAAGAAGAATTTGAATGAGTCCTCAAAGGATATGTTGTATAGATTGAATTGTGCTACCAGAATTAGATATGTCAAATTTCTATCTGTGAATTTCTAGCTGTGTATAATACCTGATTTAGAAATGTTAGGGCTACTTACTTTTGCAATTTTTTTTTTAAAATTTATATTGGTTTGCTTACAAAGTTTCTATACATTGTGTTTCACACTATTTTTCATTCACAATGTGTTTCATACAATCATTCCCATTCATGTTTTATAAAACTAACCACCATTTGACTATGCTCACCATTACCCTGTCTTTTCAAGTCCCCACCAGATCTTTCTAATTTCCTTTACCCCTTCCCTCCAGCCACTAAACTGTACAACTCTATTATTTTACCCCTATTCATCCTCAACCCTCTGTTAATACCCACTTTCCACCTTTGATCACCATATATGTCTACTAGTTATCCTTCTATTTTTAGAATAATGGTTTTATGCAGTATTTGTCCTTAGGAGACTGCATTAGTTCACTCAACATGATACTCTTCAGTCATATTATAAAGTATTTTAAAAAATAATTGCTCCTGAGTGTTGCATAGTATTCCATTGTGTGATTATATCACTATTTCTCAATCCATTCGATTGTGGCTGGACATTTGTTCTGTTTCCATGTTCTTGCGCTGGTGATTAACACTGTCATGAATGTTGCTGTACAGATCTCCATTTGTGTCTCAGTTCTAATTCCCTTGGGGTATGTTCCTAGTAATGGAATAGCTGGATCATACAGAGTTTCTATGTTCAGCTATTTGAGGAAACACTTTGACTCAGAGACAACTGTGAGTAGAATGACCCCATAGGATTTTAAAGATTTAATATTTTAGAAGCAGACCAACAGATTGTTTTCTAAGGTATCTTTCCATTATCTCTAACTGCTTGTAGTCAACTTTTAACTATTTGTGTCATCTGGAGGTTCTTCTTCAGACATGAGAATTTTAGATGGTTTTCAGTTAAATTGAACATGTTAAAACTTAAACAAGTCGTGCACTGGGAAAGAACATCATGTGAAGATTCATCAATAAAACCGGAACTTCAGAAAGGGTCAGGGGCTACAAAAGCCAAAGCTGTAAACGAAGAGCAGATGAGCAGATGAGAGAGAGAGAGAGAGAGAGAGAGAGAGAGAGAGAGAGCAGGAGGATGAACAGGAGGAGGAGGAGGAGGAAAAAGAAAAAGGAAAAAAGAAGAAGAGAGATTTTGAGAGAAAATTCTTGCCAATATGTAGAAGAAAATTGATGAAATATTATATTCTTGGTGAAACTTCATCTCATATGCTTTTGGCATGTTTTAGGAGGACTCAGTTCTTGGAAAAGACATGATGCTTGAAAAAATAGAGAGCCAGAAAAAGAGAGGAAGGCCATTTATGAGATGGATGTAGGGTCACAATAACAACAATGATGGGTTTGAACATGTGGAGACTGTGTGCATAGCATAGGAGAGGGCTGCATTGATGCCTGTTACTCAGAGGGTCATTATGAGTCTTAGTCAACTTGATGACACCTTACAACAACGACTCTAACGCTAATTGTATCTTTTTCCCTTGATCTTCTGTTATTGATTTTTAATTTTATAGCACTGATATCTGAAAGACGTTTTGTAATATTTTGAAGTTTTAATGTTATTGAAAATCTGTGACCTAATACTCTTTACACCAGCAGTCAGGAAATCAAAAGATGAATTGCGTTGGGGAAGTCGGCTGTCAGAGACCTCTCCAAAGTACTGAAAAGCAACGATATCAATCTAGACATCTAGACATTAGGTGCACCTAATCCAGGCCATGGTCTTTGCAATTACTTGCTATGCATCAGAAAGCTGAAAAATGACTCAGGATAATAGAAGTAGAATTGCTGCTTTTGAGTTGTGATGCTGAAGAAGTCTTGAACATACCATGGGCCACCAAGGAAACAAATAAGTCTGTCTGGAGGCTAAGATTCTGAAGTTCCATCTCACACTTTGGGCACATGACCAGGAGGGACCAATCCTTGGAGAAGGACATCATTCTCGAAGTGTGGACAGACAGCACAGGAGAGGAAGACCCTGGATGAGATGGATTCATACAGAAACTGGGGCAATGGAAGTTGGTGTGTTGGAATCAGCGAGCCTGGCTTAGGACAGGGCAAGCTTCAGAGCTGTTGTATATAGGGTCTCCATGGGTTGCAGGAAATTCAGTGGCACATAACTACAACAACACAGTATGTTGTTGTTATTACTGTAGATTCAGAATTGACCTCCTGTGGGTTTTCAGAGGCAGTAAATTGCACGGGAAGAAATTGCCCATCCATCTCCTGCAGAGCAAGTTGAATATCTGAATCCTGTGCCTTTAGGATTGCAACACCGCCTCTTACCACTAGGACACCAGAGTTCGGGAGAAGAATATATTATCTTCTGGTTCTTCAGGCAAATGGTTGCTCAGAGATGGTACCATATTCCTCCCCAGGTTTATGCCAGTCCCAGATCCTGTCAGCCTTTGAACTTGACTCAATCATGAAACAAAGAAAAAGAAGACAGTACTTAAAGATAAAAATGTCTCAGAGGAAGGGCAAAAAATGTATGCTGAGATCAGGACGGTGACGTTTTGTCTCATGTACTTTGGACTTGTTGTCTGGTGTTCATTGTCCTTGGAAAAAGACATCATGAGGGACAGTGAAAGAAGCATATCCTCAACGTGAATTGGCATAGTGACTACAACTCCAAGCTTGAATGTAGCAGACATTGTGAGACTGGTATGGGATACGGCAAGATTCAGATCCGTTGTCCATAGGACTGCTGTGAGTTGTAGTGTACTCAATGACACCTAAGAAGAATAACTGTTGGGTCAGGGGTCATTTGAGAGAGAAAGTGATTAGGGATCAGGGAAAGAAGTGGTCATAAAAAGACAATTTCAAGTTCTATCCTGAAGTACAAAGATTTGAATAATAGAATATTATTCATAAACATACAAGCAAGACCTGCTAATATGACTATTACTCAAATCTATGCTTCTACAGCTGAAGCAAAGGAGGAGGAAAGTGAAGATTTTTACCAAATCTTGCAGTCTGAAATTGACCAAATAGGCAACCAATATACGTTAATGAAAATTGGTGACTGGAATGCAAAAGTTGATTATTAAAGTTGTGAGGGGAGGTGATAAAGCCTCCCAGTTAAAAATCCTTTTGATTGGCAGCATGGGGCTGGAATGCATTTTGAAAGCCCTCTACATTTTGAGCTGGGTTCTACAGAAGCTGGTAGGCCTAGATTGGTGAGCATTAGGGTGGAAACTTGATTCGTTAAGTGAAGTGAGGCGAGGTGATAAAACCTCCTAGTTAAAAACCCTTGTGGTTGGGAGCATGAGGCTGGAATCAATTTTGAAAGCCATCTGAAGGGTCTTGGTTCTACAGAAGCTGGTTGGCCAAGATTAGTGAGCATTAGGGTGGAAACTTCATTTGTTAAGTGGAGTGAGGCAATGTGATAAAGCTTCCTAGTTAAAAACCCTTGTGGTTTTCCGTTTTGAAAGCTCTCTTTAAGAACTGGGTTCTACAGAGGTTTGTTGGCCAAGACTGGTGAGCATTAGAGTGGAAACTTGATCCATTAAGGGAGTGAGGCGAGGTAATAAAGCCTTCTAGTTAAAAAACACTTGTGGTTGGTGGCATGGGGCTGGAATCCATCTTGAAAGCCTGGGCTGATTTCTACAGAATTTTGTTGGCCGAGATTGGTGAGCATTAAGGTGGAAAGTTGACTCATTAAGGGGAGTGAGGCGAGGTGATAAAGCCTCCTAGTTAAAAATCCTTGTGGTTGGCAGCAGGAGGCTGGAATCCATTTTGAAAGCCCTCTACAGGAGCTGGTTTCTACAGAAGTTTGTTGGCCGAGATTGGTGAGCATTAGAGTGGAAAGTTGATTTGTTAAGGGGAGTGAGGCATGGTGATAAAGCCTTCTAGTTAAAAACCCTTGTGGTTGGCGGCATGGGGCTGGGGCTGGAATCCATTTTGAAAGCCCTCTACAAAGGCTAGTTTCTACAGAAGTTTGTGGCAAAGAATGGTGAGCATTAAGGTGGACAGTTGATTTGTGAAGGGGAGTGAGTTAGGTGAGATGATAACCCTCCTAGGTAAAAACCCTTGTGATTGGCAGCATGAGGCTAAAATCCTTTTTGATAGCCATCCACTGGAGCTGGGTTCTACAGAAGCTCGTTGGCCTAGACTGGTGAGAATTTGGTAGAATGCTGATTTGTTAAGGGGAGTGTGGTGAGGTGATAAAGCCTCCTAGTTAAAAACACATTTGTCGCCCTCTGACCTGGTTTGAATTGTTTGTTTGTTTTCAAACATTCTTCTAAGTGGTATAGCACTGGTATTTGCCTTGCTGTACAGAGGTAAGTCCTGGCTGCTGTGATGCTAAACACTGTGACCCTGATGTGCCAAATGCGATCTTCCAGGCTAAAACAAGCCTGGAAGCAGGAGTGGCATCCACTTCCGAAATGGCCTTGCCTCCGGAAACTCTATGAACAGTGCTCAGGCCTTTCGTTCAAAGGGTCACTATGGGTAGTCTATGACTTGATGGCACCTAACAACAACAACAACGATGACATAAAGAGAGCTACATTGGCCTAGTGGACAGAAAGTTATGTTACCAAGCCGAAGGTGGGTGATTTTAATCTGTGGGCCTCAGGCCTGGTTCAAATTGTTTTCCTGTCAAACATTCTTCTAGGTGGTATAGCACTGGTCTGTGCATTGCTATGAAGAGATAACTCGTGGTTGCTGTGATGTCAAACACTGTGACACTGATGTACCAAACGTGGCAATGGTAACCCATGGTGGACAGCGTTTGCTGGAGCTTCCCGACTATAACAAGCCTGGAAGCAGGAGTGGCATCCACTTCTGAAATGGATTGCCTCCAGAAACTCTATGAAAAATGCTCAGGCCTTTTGCTCTCAGGGTCACTATGAGTCATCTACAACTCGACGGGACCTAACAACAACAACATCATGGTGGACAGTGTTTGGTGGAGCTTCCCGATTAAATCAAGCTTGGAAGCACGAGTGGCATTCAATTCCGAAATGACTTGTCTCTGGAAACTATGAATATGGAGAAAGGACCAAAAATGTAAGTATTCATGTCTTTCATTCATAGGGTCTCTATGAGTTCTCTGTAATTCGATGGCACTTAACAACAACAACAGTGAAAGGAATTATTATTTCATCGGTAAATGTCTTTTCCTCTCTCAGAGATTTGAGAAGTGAGAAGAAACCCTATTTCTGTCCTAGCCAAGCTCATGTGGATTTCAGCTACTTATCTTCTCAGCCATCAGCCCACATTCCCAAAGAGTCATGTTCTAAACTTGCTCTATCCGTGTCACCTCTGATTATTAAAAGACTCACAGACAGGGTAAGCATAGAGAGCAGTGACCACGAAGAAACTCCAAAGAAATCAAAGACATTTCAAATAACCACTCTGACAAACAAGAGTCCACCCTCCTCTGGTTCCCTCTCAGGAAAAATCTCAAGAATAACCACTGAGTTAGTCAACATCAAAACCTATTGTTGTTGTTGTTGTTGTTATGTGTCCTCGAGTCATCTGTGACCTATAATGACCCTATGTACCACAGCTCTGAAGCCTGCTCTGTCTGGAACCAGTCTCACTGATTCCAACACCCCTAACCCCATTGCCCCAGTTACTGTATCAATCCATCTCATCCGGGGTCTTCCTTTCCTGTACTCTCATTCCACCTTTCTGAGAATGATGTCCTTCTCCAAGGTTTATTTTCTCCTGGCCACTTTAGTGTTATTCAGTCCTTTCTTTATCCATATTTGCAGTTAATCCTGCAGAAAAAAATTCAAGCTCTCTCTCTCAAACCACCCCTCCTTCTTTCCACTGCTTTGCTTTCTGTCAGTATCAGATGGTCCAAGCCGCAATCAACATTTGTTTAGGGCAATAAAATAGCTAGTTCCCCTTTCCTCTCAATCCTGTGTTTTTCTTTTTCCTCCCATTTCCTGCACAGCATCAACATCACCTATAATGTTTAAATCAGATCATTTTCCTTCCTTTGCTTTTGAACTCTAACCTGGTTTGCAAGGATCTACACATGATCCTGTCACTTTCTCACTAAGACCCAGCTGTACTTACCTGCTCTGTTCCTCAAAATACCAAGAACCTCACTCCTTTGCTCTTGTCTTCCCTTGCTTGAAACGCTTTACCTCATAACTTTACATGGTTGGCTCTTCTGTGTTGTTCAGTTCTCAACTCAAACACATTTCTTTCAGTAAGTTCTCCAAGATTAAGCTAACAATTGCTAGCTGGCATTTTGTAGCATTGAGCTTTTCCAGAAACTCCAAAGGTTTTTCAGGTGAGATGTGTTAGACCATGTATACTTCATGCTGAGTAGGGAGATGTCATGGGTCTGTTAAAAGGCTGTACTTGGAACAAAATTCTGCATTGATTTTCTTCTGTCTTCTCTCCATTTTTCCTTTTCTCAGCGGCTTAGCTTTTCAAAATACAAGATTTTCAAATTTATATTTTTGTGAGTCAGTTTACTGTCTGATCATATTAGCTTTTGTTGTTGTTATGTGTGACTCATAGTGACCCTATGTGCAATAGCTCTGAAACCTGCCCTGTCCTGAGCCAATCTCACTGACTCCGACAGATCTACCCCCACTGCCCCAGTTACTGTGTCAATGAATCTCAACTGGGGTCTTCCTCTCCTGTGCTGTCCCTCCACACTTCTGAACATGATGTCCTTCTTCGAAGACTGGTCCCTACTGGTCATGTGCTCAAAATAATTGAGATGGAGCTTCAAAATCCAAGGCTCCAAGAAGAAACTTGGTTTCACCTTTTCCAAGCCAAACCTATTTATTTTCTTGGTGGTCCATGGTATGTTCAAGACTCCTCTCCAGCACGACTACATGCAGACCTCAGTTCTTCTACCATCCTTAGTAACTGCAGATTTCTGATGCATAGCAAGCAATTGTAAAGATCATGGCCTGGATCATGCACACTTCTGTCTCTAGACTGATATCATTGCTTCTCAGTACTCTGAAGAGGTCCCTAGCAGCAGATTTTCTTTTTATTTCCTAACTACTAGTGTCATAAATGTAGATAGTTGTAGAGAGGCTTCTGGCCTTTTATTCATAGGGTTGCTATGAGTCGTGTTTGACTCAAAGACAATCAACAACAGCAACGGTGCCAAAAGTGTTGATTATGGAGCTGAACAAGCTACAGTTGTTACCAACCTCTATCTCTTCTCCATCTATCATGGTGCTGCCAGTTGACCCATGGTGCTGCCAATTGACCCAGTGGTAAGAATCTTGGTCTTCTTGATGTTCAGCTTCAATCCATATTGAAGACCTCAGTCCTTGACCTTCTGAAGCAAATGCTTCAGGTCCTCCTCAGTTTCAGAAATTCAAAAACCCCAAAAACTCACACATAACATTCTTGAGTAAACTACTCAACTTCTCCAAATTTTAAGGAGTCTGTGTAGGGAAGAGTACTGAAGACTGTCCTGCCAATTGATGGATCAGCTGTTTGAAGTCACCAGTTTGAATCTCTATGGGACGAACAGTCTCCTTCTGTAAGAAACACAGCCCCAGACACTTGATAGAGGGCTAGTATGAGTCAGAATTGATTCCACTGACAGTTGGTTTGTGGGTTTGGTTGTGAATTTTAATTTTCTCTTCTGTAAAGTGTAGCGAGTTGTGACTCTAACTCAAAGGTGGTACCTCTCTGGAGGTTTGAATTTACCAATAACAACGAAGAAGTTTGCACAATTTTCTTTTGTGTCACTTACAGCTGCTGATGTGTCAGCTATGAGTTAGTTCTGATGTCATGGCAACAAGTTTTAAGAACTATGTATAGGAATTTTGAGGGAATTAAATAGGTAAAATATGCCAGTACTTAATACAGTGGACGGTACATCATAAATGGTGGTAAAATATTAGCTAGTATTTAATATTATTCAGGGAACATTTGTATCCATAAAGTCATCACTACAAAGGTTTAAGGAACCCCATAGCCATCATCCTCAATCAGCACTCTTGACACCAGCAGTCAGGAAATCAAAAGAGAAGTTGCTTAAGGGAAGCCTGATTTCAGGGACCTCTCTAGACTGCTAAAGAGTAATGATGTTAGTCTAGAGACTAAGGTGTACCTGATCCAGGTATTGGTCTGCATAATAACTTGATGTGCATTTGAGAGCTGGACAATGACTAAGGAAGACAGAAGAAGAATGGATGTCTTTTGACTTGCAGTGCTGCAGAAGGTACTGAACATGTCATGGACCGCAAGAAGAAAAATCAGGTCTGTCCTAGAGAGAGTGAAATAAAATTGCTCCTTGGAGGCAAGGATTTTGAAACTTCATCTCATGTAACTTTCAGCTTTTTGCTAATAGGGACTAATCTTTGGGGAAGAATATCATGCTTAGAAAGATACCAGCTCAGGAAAGGAAGAGGGTCAGGTCAGGAAAGGAAGACCCTGGATGAAATTGATTGAAACAATGACTGTTGCAATGGGGACACATGTGTCAGAGATGGTGAGGCTGGGTCAGGGTAGGGTAGAGATTAGAGCTATTGTACATAAGGTCGCTATGAGTCAAAGTCAATTTGACAGCACATAGCAACAGCATAGGCATAATGAGTACATATGAGGCTGCTAATCAAAATATCAGTGGTTCGAATCCATCAGCTGCTTAATAGGAGAAAGATGGGAAGCATCCTTCCATAAACTTGTACAGCATGGAGAACTTGATGGAAGGTTGCTGTGACTTGGAATCAACCAGATTACAACAGAATTAGTTTTCAGTTTATTGATGGTATTGTGGAAAGTGGATTTTATATTGGATATAATAAGTTTTATCCAGATCTTAATATGAGACTAGTCATAGTTGATTACGTTTCTTGTTAGGATTCATAGACACAGAAAAATACAATGTATTTCTGCCAAGGTGCTCTAAGTTAGAATAAGAACCTGCATCTTCTGAAGAGTAAGAGTCATCTCTTCTGAAATAATGATTAAAACTTCTGAGCTAAAATTTTGTAATGCAAATTGAAATACATTATAGTGTATAAAACTCAATTTAATGTAGTACTAGATTTCATTTCAATATGGAC
>NW_006399903.1:1587444-1587928 GCF_000299155.1 Elephantulus edwardii | reverse complement strand
GATTCTCACCACTGGACCAATTGGCAGCATCAGGATGGATGGTGAAGAGATTGAGATTGTACACAGCTTTAGTTTGCTTGGCTCAATAGTCAACAATCTTGGTACGAGCAGCCAGGAAATTAAAAGGCGCATTTCCATGGGAAAGTCTGCTGTTAGGGACCTCTCCAGTCTGATACAGGCTACGGTCTTTGCAATCACTTTTTACGCATCAGAGAGTTGGACAATGACCAGGGAGGATAGAAGGAGAATTGATGCCTTTGAGCTGTCGTGCTGGAGAAGAGTATCGAGACTACCATGGACTGCTAGGAAAACAAACAGACCGGGTGGCTCCTTGGAGGCAAAGATTCTGAGGCTCCGTCTAACATAATTTGGACATGTTGGGAGGAAGGACCAGTCCATGGAGAGGGATATCATGTTTGGGAGGGTGGAGGGACAGCGCCGGCGAGGAAGACCCTCTATGAGGTGGATTGATTCAGTGACTGGG